>NC_035442.2:136647906-136830406 GCF_002127325.2 Helianthus annuus
GTCGGCATTGCTTTTCTGACGATCACGCGTTGTTGCCATACGATTTCTGATCTGAACAATCTTTTCTGACGCTTCAAGAACAAGTTCCGGACCTGTAATCTGGCTGTCACCCACCTCAGCCCAACAAAGAGGAGAACGACACTTTCGCCCGTGCAGTGCCTCGAATGGAGCTGCCTGAATACTAGTGTGGTAGTTGTTGTTGTATGAGAATTCGATCAACGGAAAATGTTTCTCCCAGCCCTTACCAAAATCGATCACACATGCTCGCAGCATGTCTTCAAGTGTCTGGATGGTTCGCTCACTCTGACCATCCGTCTGTGGGGGATACGCAGTGCTCATGTCGAGACGTGAGCCGAACGATTTTTGCATCAACTGCCATAAATCAGATATGAAACACTGATCACGATCAGAGATAATAGAAGTTGGCGCTCCATGCCTAGAAACCACTTCTTTCAGATAAACTGCCGCAAGCTGTGAGAACTTATCTGTTTCTTTAATCGCTAGAAAATGTGCTGACTTCGTGAGACGGTCGACAATCACCCAAATAGTATCGTTTCCGGCCTGAGTTCTTGGTAGCCCTGTGACAAAATCCATAGCAATTTGCTCCCATTTCCACATGGGTATCTCTGCTGCTGAAGTAGACTCGAGGGTTTCTGGTATTCCACCTTGACTTTAGCACAAGTCAAATACTTACTCACGTACGTCGCTATGTGAGCCTTCATCTTCGGCCACTAATACATGACCCTGAGATCCTGATACATTTTGTCTGATCCCGGGTGAACAGAATACTGAGACTTGTGCGCTTCGTCCATCACAAGCTCTCGAAGATTACCATACAGAGGAACCCATACTCGCTCCATAAAGTAATGAATGCCGTCAGATCTCTCCACAAGTTGCTTTTCCATGCCCCGTAAGTACTCAGCCTCGATGTTCTCTTCCTTCAATGCCTCAATCTGAGCGGAACGAATCTGAGCAAGTAAACCAGAGTGAATAGTAAGCTGGAGAGCGCGAATACGCTTAGGCTTCGTCTCCTTTCGGCTAAGGGCATCAGCTACGACATTAGCTTTCCCCGGACGATACTTGATGGCACACTCATAATCGTTCAAAAGCTCTATCCAACGACGTTGCCGCATATTCAATTCCTTCTGGTCGAAGAGATGCTAGAGACTTTTGTGATCGGTGTAGATGGTGCATTTGGTACCGTACAGATAGTGCCTCCAGATCTTCAACGCAAATACCACAGCTCCTAACTCCAAGTCGTGCGTCGTATAATTCTTCTCGTGTACCTTCAACTGTCGAGAAGCATATGCTATCACATTGTCGCGTTGCATCAACACGCAACCGAGACCCTGAATCGATGCCACACTATAAACCACAAAATCCTCAGTACCCTCAGGTAGATATAAAATTGGCGCGCTGCATAGTTTCTGTGTCAAGAGCTGGAAAGCTTCCTCCTGCTTCATTCCCCAAGAATAAGCTACGTTCTTCTGTGTCAAGGAGGTGAGAGGTTGAGTGATCTTCGAGAAATCCTGAATAAACCGACGATAGTACCCTGCAAGACCAAGAAATGGTCGCACCTCCGAAGGATTCTTCTGTGCCGCCCAATTCCTAATATCATCAATCTTAGCAGGATCTACGTGTATCCCCTTTTTGTTAACAATATGCCCCAGAAAGTGTACTTCTCGAATCCAGAAATCACACTTAGAAAACTTCGCGTAAAGCTGCTCCTTCCTCAGGAGCTCCAAAATAAGACGTAGATGTCGCTCATGGTCCTCCTCGTTCATGGAGTAGATCAAGATGTCGTCGATGAAAACAATAACAAAGTCGTCGAGATACGGTTTACACACGCGGTTCATGAGGTCCATGAAGACTGCTGGTGCGTTAGTCATCCCAAACAGCATAACCAAAAACTCGTAGTGGTCATACCGCGTTCGAAAAGCCGTCTTTGGAACATCCTCCTCCCTGACTCGTACCTGATGATAACCCGACCTTAAGTCGATCTTAGAATAAAAACTTGACCCTTGCAACCGGTCAAACAAGTCGTCAATGCGCAGTAAAGGGTAACGATTCTTGACTGTTACCTTGTTGAGCTCACGGTAATCTATGCACATCCTAAAGGACCCATCCTTCTTCTTCACAAACAGTACTAGGGCTCCCCAGGGAGAAGAGCTGGGTCGGATAAAACCTCTATCCAACAACTCTTGGAGTTGATTCGACAACTCCTACAACTCTCCTGGCGCAAGACGATAAGTAGCATGAGCAATCGGGGCTACTCCTGGCACGAGTTCAATCTGAAATTCCACCTGACGATGAGGAGGTAAACCAGGGAGTTCTTCAGGGAATACATCGGGAAAATCACGAACCACTAGAAGGTCCTCGATCCTTCTCTCATCAGTCTGCGAGTCAGTAACAAGAGCTAAAATAGCAGGGTAGCCCTTACGTAAACACTTCTGAGCCTTCATTGCCGAGATAATACCAACCATAGCACCACTATGATGACCCTGAACCGATGATGATTCTCCGCTAGGGAGAGGAATACGCACGATTTTCTCCTTGCAGAGGATTTCCGCCTGATGCTTGGACAACCAATCCATGCCAATGACCACATCAAAACTTCCAAGAGTAACAGGGAGTAGGTCAATGTCAAACACTTGACCCATGAGATCAAGTTTAAAACCAAACAGAACATAAGAAGCCTCTATCGATTTACCATTAGCTAATTCTACTACACGCTTATTTACAAGAGGTGTGGGAGTCAGCCCTAACTGACGACTGAACTCCAAGGACACATAACTCCAATCGGTACCCAAGTCGAACAAAACAGAAGCAAATAAAACATTTATCGAAAACGTACCGGTCACTACGTTGCCATCATTCCTGGCTTCCCTAGCTCCAATAGTGAACACCCTCCCGTGTGCACCATTTCCTCCATTGCCCCCAGTGTTGTTGTTCCTGTTGTTTTTGTTCCCAGCATTGTTGTTGTTGTTGGCATTCTGATTCAGCTGAGGGCAATCCCGCTTGATGTGGCCCTCATCCCCGCACTGAAAACACCCTTTGTTAAAACCCTGATTCTACTGATGTTGTTGCCTTTGCTGTCGCCGGTGTAGCTGATTCTGCTATTACTGCTGCTTTGGCTGTGGGGCTCTACAGTCTTTGGCTTCATGGCCCATTTTCTCGCATCTACGACAAGTCCGGACACACTGTCCATTGTGATGATAGCCACACTTGTTGCACTGTGGCTTCTT
Organism: Helianthus annuus; assembly: GCF_002127325.2. Lineage (NCBI taxonomy): Eukaryota > Viridiplantae > Streptophyta > Magnoliopsida > Asterales > Asteraceae > Helianthus > Helianthus annuus. The sequence continues at coordinate 136,651,152 of NC_035442.2, forward strand.
TCCAACATAAGAACCCTGATTCTGATTGCTGCCTTGGCCTTGATTAGCTGAAGAAGACTGACTGAAACTGCGGTTGTTACTGTTATCAGGCCTTTTCTGGGATTGACTCGCACTAGTTGCTTTATTAGTATCGATCCACTTGCGCTTGTTATCACTGGCAGGTGTTGTAGCGGTAGCAGTCGAGGTAGTAGCAAAAACACGTGGCGGTAAGTTACCACGTTCGACCTCTTGGTCAGTAATCTTATGTGCCAAACGGACGATACGGGGCAGATTGTCTAGGTTTGCAGCAGTAACGTACCCCTTAACAGCTGGTGCTAAGCCCTTGAGATACAAATCGATTCGCCGATGTGGGGGTTGAAACAGGTTAGGGCACAAAGTTGCTAAATCATTGGACCTCCTCGTGAATGCTTCAATCTCAGATCTCTGCATTTCCAGATTGTAGTACCCATTCTCTAGTTTCTGAACCTCATCTCGAGGGCAATACTCCTCCCCCATTAACTCCTTAAAGTCATCCCAAGTGGTAGCATTTGCCATTTCGATACCCAACATCTGAACCTGGGAATTCCACCATGTCAGGGCACCATCCTCGAGTGTGCCTGTAGCATACTTCACTCTGTCCCCAGCAGGACAGTTACGCATTGCAAATACCGATTCGGCCTTTTCAAACCATCGCAGGAGTCCTACAGCCCCTTCAGTCCCATTGAAGGTCTGTGGCTTACAATCCATGAACATCTTGAACGTACAAGCAGGTGGAGCAGGTAGATTGTTTTGATACGCAGGTTGACCTAAAATGAAAGAACGTACATCGCACAGGTAAGATTCGAGTATACAACACAAGGATAGAGAATAATTGGCACATATCGTACCAGTCTGGTAAGCCGCTAGGGCTTCAGCCACACGAGTGTTGATCAGGTTGGTTAATTTGGCCTGCATCATAGCAATGTGACGTCCACCACCTCGGCCTCCTCCACGTCCACTCATGATTCTATATAAGAGAAGGGAACTATCTTAAGGGTCGAAAGGAGGTAAAAGTCAAGTATCAAGTTAAAATCTACAACTATAAAGTTTACACATAATAGGGCAGAATCCTTCTCACCCTTGTTAAGCCTCACTGGGACTTACATGCACATTACGTTATTATTATGTGTGCACCCATAATAATAAGGCAATTTGCATGCTCATCTCAGTGCCTCTTAACCCGCGCTAAAAGTTTCCCCCGCATTCAAATAGCCAAGCAGTGGGTACTACAGGATCATGATTCACAAAAGCCGAAGAGTAGTGTTATACTATCAAATCACCATAATATTTAATATGTCGTTTTCATGTAAGTTGTGAGTATGTGACCGCTAATCAAGTAATGTATAAGGTAACAGAAGACGAAACTTGCAATCTGGAGCTGAGTGTCATGGTCGATTTTCGAAGTGTTCGGTTGTAGTCTGGTTTTATAAAAATGTTTTAAAACCAAGTTCACTATAACCAGTGGCTCTGATAACAAACTGTCACACCCCCAAATTACCACCTCGGGAATGTCCCTGTTAGGCGTGCGACATACCAATAACGAGCCACTAATTACATTGAACGCGCACAAGTTTCAAAATAAAATCCTTAATTATTAATTAAACACCATCATCAAGTTTAAGCAAAAACCAAAGTATTCAGCGGAAGCAAAATTAAATAGTTTCAAAATCAAAGTATAGTGTCAAGAAATCAATAACATAAATCCATCCAGTCAATCCATGACCACTCCAGCTACTCCAGACAGCAAGTTCCAATGCAAAACATCTAACAACCTACAAGCATGCAAACAAGTGTGTCAGAAAACACTGGTGAGTACAAAGTTTTGTTACCGAGTTCAGTTTACCAGATACATATATAAAACAGTTTATTAATTTGATTTGATGTTGTTATTAACTCGATTACCGAAATGGTTACAAGATGTATTTGCCCAACCCCAATGTCTCTATCAACACATTGGTCATGCTTTAAGGTAATTAGTTCACGCCCGTCCTCCCCGATACGGTGTGAGGGTGCCAAACCCAATAGCGCTATCAACTAATAACCTCGTTGCCTCCCCGGCAACTGTCGGTAGATGTAAGGGGTCTTATGTGATAGAAACTGAGTAATAATAACAAACATCCCAATAAACTAGCATTCCTCCCCGGAACGTTACCCGTTATCCCTCCCCGGGATGCATGCTTGAAAAAGAGCAGTGAACTCAAATTTGATTTGCTCGGTATGTTATATTTTACTATCCGTTCCAAATTAATTAACCAGATCCTAGTGTGGTTATCACTAACGGTTAGTTCATGTACAAGTTCGTGTTACTAGTTCACATATTACAAACCTTCTGTTAACTAAATCAACATCACATTCTAATGCGACCGAACTACTATACAAAGCCCATAGATAATTTATGCACCTTATGGCCATAGCCCATGAATTATTAATTCATCACGAACACAGTCTGGTCCATTAACTCATCACCAAATACACACACCCTTCATTTGAAACACATAACTCAGATTTTGAATTTACAATTATGGCAGCCTCTTACATGTTGCGGCCCAATACTTAGTTAATCTAATAAATCATGTGTTAAGCCCAAATCATAAATGTCACTTGCATATGTTTTATGATTATGGCAGCCTCTAGCCTACTACTGTTTCTCTAATGACCCAAGATTAATCATTCGAGCACTGTTAGATCATGTCATCATATTCAATACCTATGTTAACATCAACATCATCAATTATCATTCAACCAATCTCAACATTACACAGTATGTCATATAATCCGAAGCAAGTATTCTACCCTAATTACACGTAACAACCCGTTAACAATCTAGTATATCATCATGAAAATCGCATCAAAAAAATCACCTGATTAATTAGCATAAACATCGGCCCAACAATATATATACAACCTGATAAGGTATTCTATCCAAACCAAAAGTCCTAATCATGCGTTTAATGTTCATACAGTGATCCGAAAATCATCACAACTCTAAACGTTCTTATTATCTTGACTCTAGCATGAAGAAACCCTGATTCGTTCATAATTATAATCATCACAACTGGACATATAAGTATATATACATGGTCAGTCCGTGCAACAAACAATCAATACCATAACGCCAATCATTATCACGCAAACAGGAAATCAATAAGCAAGAATTACTTACCGAAAACTTGATTAATCGAGGTGCAATCACAAATAGAGGGGGGGTCTCCACTGACTTCGTGCGATCAGGGAACAATAGGGTTTGTTCTTTGGTTTTAAGCTAATCCAATTATAAGAAAGTATGTTACGTATACTGGTTAATCAAGGAAATATAATAGCCAAAGTTTGGGCGATTTACTTAACAACCGAAGCAATGGGCTTAGGCCCAAACACATGGCAGGTAAAAGTTATGCTATTGAGTTATTAATTCACGTAACTTGTGTGTATGATATAACTGAGTTATTAATTTACGGAACTTGTGTGTATATAAGCTAACTCCTAGCCAACCCAGATATACAAATCCTATTGGGCTTGACCAGGCCCAACCGTATATGATCAATTTCCATGAATAGGTAGTCCACAAGCTTTGGGTGTGTGTATATAAGAAGTAGCAGCCCAAATAGAATTCGTGAAGGTGCGGCCCAAGTATAATGTGCATGCTAAACCACTCTTGTCATGTGCGTAGCCCACTAAAATGTACGGCCCAATAAGCCTACATTGTGCATAAACCGGTCCACTACACCCGCCACATATGTTATCATGCTTTACGTTAACGGGTTTACTAAGGTTACGAGTGTTTACAGACTTAACATACTTAGAGTTTTAACAGAGTTATGACAGCACAGGACGTTTAACACAATGGCGAGGAATAACGAAAGTTGAGATCACAAGATTAAACGCCACTAACCTTGAATGTTCGGGTTGTCACACTAGGATAGTGCCTACCTTAGCCTCACCTGAACCAGTGTTAATCTCCCGTTATATTTGGGGATTAATTAGTGAGATTAGACACGTAGTCAAGGCAACTAGACCACAAATCATAGAAGAAGCAGTAGAACTAGCCAATACCCTGACTGATGAATTGGTACGTACTCAAGAAGAAACCCAGAGAAAGAACCTAGCTCAGAAACTTACCCAAGAATTTCAGTTCCGTGGAAGAAGTACAGGTTCTTCCTCTGCACCTTACTACAAGACCTGTAAAAAGAAGCATTATGGGAAATGTGCAAGATTTTGCAATTTTTGCAAGAAGCCAGGACATAAGGAAGAAGAAAGTCGATCGAAACCTAACAGTAGGATATGCTTCAATTGTGGAGAAACATGGCACATCAAACCGAACTGTCCGAAACTAGCTCGAGCCACAACCAACAAAGCTAAGACAACTGAAGCGCCTAAGAAGAATGCCAAAGCGTTTGTTCCGACAGCTGAGGAAGCCAAGATGATTCCGGATGTGATTACCGGTACGTTCTTAGTTAATAACATATTTGCCAAAGTATAGTTTGACTCTGGTGCAAACCAAAGCTTCATCAATACTTCTTCTACAAACTTCTTGTGACATTTGTGCTTGAAATCATTGTGAACAGTTCCGTTATCAATAAACAATGTTATTTGATCCTAATGTTTGTTTGGTTATGTTTTACATTTTTCATGTTTTGACTTTTGTTCAATTATAAACTCTTCATCGCTTTCTAGAGAACTATACGCAAACTGGTGCGTAAACGTACTCAGTTTAATGCGACAAATACTCCAGAACATCAACATATACCTAACATACCTTAAATAACCTTTACATAACTTAGAAATAAGTTTTGAAGGCCTTGGTATGGCAAAAACAAGTTAATTCGCCTATAGGGACTAAATTTAACAAACTGCGAAAGTATGCCAATTTAAACTGTAACAGACATTCCGGAACATGACCATAAGTTAAACATACAATAAATATCCTTTACATAGCTTAGAAATAGGCTTTGAGGGGTTCGGTATGCTAAAATAAACTTTTGGATCATTCAGGGGCTAAAAGTGTCAAAAAGTGCATAAGTTTGCACTTTCGCGTATAACTTACATTCTGAATACATCCGGACATCCAAAAATTTATGTAAGCATCATAATATTATGCCTTAGTGTTTGGCATGAGAAAAATCCTTTCGTCACGCATTTTGGATCGTTTTTCGCGCTTATGCGCATTCCGTCGTAATTAACCGAACATCGCAATCGTACGACCAAACGAACCGACATCCGGCATATTTTTGAGCATGTTTCATGTCCACAATGTTTTAGCATCATTTTAGGGGCTTAAAGTTGGCTTAACGGGCCTTAAACATGTCGGAAAAGGCTTTAAACACCAACAGGGACTGAAACTGTCATTTTCCAAAGTTGGCTGCAGATCAGGACACCCAGGCGGTGCGCGTAAGCCCTGTCTGAACCTTACACGGGCCACTAGGCCCCCCCAGATATGCAGAAACTCATTTTCACAGCTTTTAGCAGCCTTTCAACACTCCAAAGGACAATGCCTCTTGCAAATCTCTGGGGTTGGGGTCATATTGTGATACCATAACATTTTGACACTTGTACGGATGAGATTCAAGCACGTAAATCGATAAACTATCCTAACAGTCTTGCATATCCTATAAATACCCCCCCCCCTAATTCTTGCAAAAACCCAAAAATCTGATCTAAAAGCTCTAAGTTGAAGCCATTGCTTCATACCTGAGCTTCGTAAGTGTTCTTTCGTTCTTTTATCGCTTTTCGAGTCCAAAAGTCAAACTTAGTTTGACTTTCTGCATTGACCAGCTTATGGTCAATGCGAAGTTCGTTTGAACTTCATAACGTGAGCGTGATCACGATGGTTATAGTCCCTAGTGACTATACCTACTGATTACCACGTTATCTAGGCTCAGTGACGAGTCGTAGTTTCGGCCAAAATGCGCATTCTTGCGTATTTTGTAACCAAACTACTCATAGGTATCAAAACTGTTTGTTTTGATACCAAACCTGTTTTCTAAACTTAGTTAAGCATGTTTTAACATGCTTAGCTCGTCACTTTTAGTTTAGTGCTTATATAGGGTCGTAAGGTAAGCGGTCTAAATAATCGCTTATACTTTCGAACCCGACCCATTTGGTCGATCTTTAGGATCTGGCTAAACGCATTAGGTGACCATAGTTGTATAGGGAATAACCTTCCGAGGTTATACCTTATGGTCACATCATTTGAGTAATTGTATGATAGGTAGCATATATGCCTTAGGTAAATTACCAAAATACCCTTTTTACGCCAAAATTCATATTAAGCATATGTAACATAAATTTTGGTATCTAAACTGATTTGGCAACAATATTAGACATGTTAAGGCATATTTTACTTATCATAGGGCTAGCTAGGCGTTCCGAATGCGTTTTACGCGAACGACGCGTTAAAGTAGCATAAGCTACCTAAACGGGTCGTAATGGGTCGTAAGCACTTAGGTTAGGTTTCATTTTAGTATGTAGGCTTTGTTAAATCCATATTACACGAGTCTCCATACTCGTTTGGTTTACGAACCCTCATTCTATCCAATCCTCCGATTTAGGTCCGGTATATTAACATAGTTACCTATATTAGGTGTCGTTTGATATCCGTGATCTCTAGCATTGTTTGGTTGTTACACAAGGACTTCTAAGCAATCTCAAGTGAGTACATAGTCCCCTCTTTTACCGTTTTCCAAACTGTTTTGGGGTGAAACACATGTGCCTAATTGTTACTTTCGTGCTTTCCTGTTTTCACATCATATACTTGCTATGCTCATTAGTACACTATTAGTACATGATTTACATTACATTGTTTCGCTATGTATGTTTACTTAGCATACTTAGTACATTGTTTTACTATACATTTCTGCTATGTATGTTGACTGATAGCATGCTAGCACGTTGATTTACATGAGTTTTCTGCTTTGTATGTTAACTTAGCATACTTAGTACATTGTTTTCATATAACATGTTTACATTTGCGATTACATTTGGTTTGCAGAAACGCGACTTATATACGTTCATTAACATTAGCTACGCCGCTCGGTAGTAAGTAGTGGTACCATAGGACTTGACAAATCCCATTCCTGACATCCCGGGTTTGTTTGGATGTAAGGAATGACTGAATCCGAAAACATTTCTTTTGATAACCTTGACTTAGGGTTATCCGACTGTCTCAAGGCTTGAATGTATGCGTTAACTTACCACATAAATGTATATATCAATGTAACATGCTTTTACTTTGCAAAACATAACTTTTTGATATATCCAAAATACTCTGTTTTGTACATTTTTCTACATTTGGTTATGTGACAATACTTTACTTACAATACATAACATTTGTTACACATAACATGACTACATTTGGACTTTTTAACATTTGCCAAGGTTTATACAAGGACTTTTGACAATTGGTTTACACATAGACATTATACATTGTTGGTTGGTTTGAGTGACTTAAGTAACGAGATGTGAGTAGTATAATACAAACATGGTAAATACGCCGCTGGTACTTTTTATATATAAGTGTTTGTATTATGTTACATATCATAGCGTTACTTAAATTATTCATTTTTGACTTATACATTTTACACAAGTAGCACGTTTTCACAAGGCTTTGGTTTGCAATACAGTTTATTTTATACAACTCATTTTACTTGGTTATTTATTTAACCATACATTATTCTTTTATCTATACATATCATTTGATCTTATCGCTTTTAAATGATTTACAAAACAAAACAATTTACAAGGTTCATGACTGAATTTTATTAAACATTTCTTAATCTTAATTCATGAATCCTATTTTCACAAAACCTATGTATCTCACAGGCATTTTTATGCTGACATACTTATTTTCACATGTGTTTTCAGGAGCTTTTGCGTAGAACGATGATCGTGACACTAGGGCGGACCTGTGCCTTAGAGACATAAAATGAAGATAGACTTAGTTTAACTATGTTATGTACTCTTGGTTTTCATGTTTAAGACAATGTTACTCTATTGTTGATAAATAAAACGTACCTTTGTATGCCATGGTTGTGAAACAATTAATTCTGTTACAACACTCCCCGACGTTTCTGCCACGTTTGATTGTTCCACGTGGTCGGGGTGTGACAGAAGAGTTGGTATCAGAGCCAGTGGTTATAGGGAATTAGGTTATTAGTAATACTTTGACCTAGACTATATCTTTCTAGGACCCTAACACAAGTTATCTTGTGTTTAGATTTTAAAACATGCACTTCACCTATCCTTAGGTGATAACCACAACAGAACATCGATTCCGAATACGCTTTGAAAATTAATCATCCGTTCTAGGATGATTGATTACTAGGTTTTGAACCCTCTGTTATATGGTTTTGAACCCCTTTGAATTTTCAAAAATCTCGTCAAAGTTTTGGGAACTCTTAGGGTGTTCGTACAAATCCACATAATCAGACCAGTCACTCTTACCTGGGAACTCTTAGGGTGAGTGTTCACTTATAGGCCGAACATGTCTTCGCGATACATTATTTTTGACCCATTTACTTTGATTGGACACTGTGTGTCGCTTGTTTGCTTTGCGATGCTGACGAATGACCACCATCTTTACTTTTGCTGAAATTGTTTCATCTCATTCTCTTCATCCAATCATCTCACTCGTTTCCTTTCATGTTTTCCTCTTTTAGAATGCCTACTCGACGCGAAAACTAGATAGCGACTGCCGAACTGGCAGAAATCATTGCGCAGCAAATGGCAGCTCAATTCCCAAACCTCTTTGCTCAATGGAACCAAGCCAACAACAACAACAATGCTCCATGCAATTTCAAAAATTTTAACTCGGCTAAACCACTCAAGTTTAGTGGTTCTGAGGGAGCAACTGGGCTTCTTCAATGGTTCGAGAGTATTGAGAATACTTTCCATCACGTGCAGTGTCTTGACAATCGCAAGGTCGAGTTTTCCTCAAGTGTGTTTCAGAAGATGGCTCTTACGTGGTGGAACGGGGTAATGAGAGACCCTTGGGGCAGAAGTTGCTCTAGCACAGACATGGGCTGAACTTAGGGCCCTTATGATGAGGGAGTTCTGTCCTCGTCATGAACAGCAAGCTTTGGAGAAAGAGTTTGATGACTTAAAACAATACAGTGGCGAGCACCGGCATATACTGATAGGTTTGAGGAGTTGAGTCTGCTTTGCCCAACAATGGTTGCCCCACTCGACAAGGCTATCGAAAGGTACACCGACGGCCTACCTGACTCGGTACAAGACATCATTACTGGTAGTAACCCTACCACACTCCATCAGGCGATCAAGTTAGCAACGACATTGACTGAGTCGCAGGCTCGAAAGGGAAAGCTGCACAAAAAGGGTGACAAGGGTAAGAAGCAGGCGTCTGACAGAGAAGATAGCAAGAAAGGTCAAAACAAGAAGGGAAAGGATTCTGGTTCTCCAAGGGGGTCTAGGAAGCGAAAGGCTTCCCAAAACTATGCCGTTACTGCACAGGCTCAAGCTGCACCAAATCAGCCTGCGCAACCACTAGCCAAGAAGCCTTATCTTGGCAATGCACCTTTGTGCAACAGGTGTAACGGCCATCACCCACCACATCTTCAGTGTCGTCAATGCACCAACTGTGGAAGAAATGGTCATCTTGCTGCAACCTGCCGCATTCCTGCTAACCAGAATCAGGCAGTTCAGAACCCAGCCCAACAAATTGCTCAGCCTCTTGCTTAGCAACAAGGTCAAGCTGCACGACCTCATTTTCCTCCTGGTTCGTGCTACAATTGTGGGGATCTGACCCACTACAGAAACCGGTGCCCAAGGCTAGCCAACCAGAATCAAAATCAGATTCCAAATCAGAATCAGGCTCAGGCTCGAGGTCGAGTCTTCAACATGAACGCACAAGAGGCATAAGCAGATGATAATGTGGTGAACGGTACGTTCTTTATTAATAATCTGCCAGCATCTGTTCTTTTTTATTCGGGTGCCGATAAGAGTTTTGTGTCGTTATCTTTTGAACCACTGCTTCACATGTCTAGAACGAAACTAGGTAAACCGTTGACAGTAGAAGTGGCTAGTGGTGAACCCATTGTTCTTGATTCTGTTCTCCGCAACTGCCAGTTGAACCTTAACAACCATATTTTCCCAGTTGACCTCACGCCTATGCAACTTGGAAGCTTCAACGTTATTGTGGGTATGGATTGGTTAGCCAAGCATCGTGCAGAGGTAGTTTGTTTCGAGAAGATCATTCGTGTGCCACTTTCGACAGGTGAGATCCTACAAGTTCGTGGTGAGAAACCTGCCGGTGGTCTTAAACTCATGTCTTGTTTTAAAGCTCGGAAGTATCTGCGAAAGAACTATGTGGCCTTTCTGGCACATGTTGTAGCAGACAAGGGCAAAGGTAAATCTATTCAAGATATTCCTGTTGTTCGGGATTATTCTGAGGTATTCCCTGAGGATTTACCTGGTCTACCCCCAGTACGCCAAATCGAGTTCCGTATTGATCTCGTACCTGGTGCAAATCCCATTGCCAGAGCTCCATATCGTCTTGCACCGTCCGAGATGCAAGAGTTGTCTAAGCAGCTGCAGGAGCTCTCTGACAAAGGTTTTATCCGTCCTAGCTTTTCACCTTGGGGTGCTCCCGTTCTTTTTATCAAGAAGAAGGATGGATCTTTTAGGATGTGTATCGATTATCGTGAGCTTAACAAGCTCACCATCAAGAATCGATATCCCCTCCCTCGCATCGATGATCTCTTTGATCAGTTACAGGGTGCTTCTTATTTTTCAAAGATTGATCTGCGATCTGGATATCATCAACTTCGTGTGCATGAAGAAGATATTCCCAAGACAGCGTTCCGCACTCGTTATAGGCATTATGAGTTCACAGTCATGCCATTCGGTTTGACTAATGCTCCTGCTATTTTCATGGACTTGATGAATAGGGTCTGCAAGCCTTATTTGGATAAGTTCATCATCGTTTTCATTGATGACATTTTGATATATTCTAAGACGCGAGCTGATCATGAGCAACATCATCGTCTTACTTTGGAACTCCTAAAGAAAGAGCAACTTTTCGCCAAATTCTCCATGTGTGAATTTTGGCTTAAAGAAGTTCAATTCCTAGGACATATTGTCAATGAACAAGGTATTCATGTAGATCCCTCCAAGATCAGTGCGATTAAGAATTGGGATACGCCTACTACTCCTACTGAAGTTCGTTCTTTTCTTGGTCTTGCGGGTTATTATCGCCGCTTCATTGAAAATTTCTCAAAGATTGAAGTTCCCCTAACTGCTCTAACTCAGAAGAACAAGCCCTTTGATTGGGGATTCAAACAAGAGGAAGCTTTTCAAAACTTGAAGCAGAAACTTTGTGATGCGCCTGTTCTGACTTTGCCCGAGGGCAATGACGATTTAGTCGTTTATTGCGATGCATCTAAATTGGGTCTAGGCTGTGTTCTCATGCAAAGGAACAAAGTCATAGCATACGCATCGAGGCAGTTGAAGATACATGAGAAGAACTACACCACTCATGATCTTGAGTTGGGTGCAGTTGTCTTCGCTCTTAAAATTTGGAGACACTATTTGTACGGTACAAAATGTGTGGTTTTTACTGACCACAAAAGTCTTCAGCATATCTTCAATCAGAAAGAACTCAACATGAGGCAACGACGTTGGGTTGAGCTTCTAAACGACTATGACTACGAAATTCGCTACCATCCTGGTAAGGCGAACGTCGTAGCTGATGCATTAAGTCGAAAGGAACGTACTAAGCTTCATTGTGTTCGTGTTCAATTTGATATTCAAGCTCAATCCGATATCCAAACCCGCATTTCTCAGGCTCAACACACTTGTGTTTCACAAGGTTTGATGGATAAGGAATTTCCTTATCACATAACACCTGCTCTTGAACTGAAGGACAATGGATCGTATTACTTCATGGACCGTTTGTGGGTCCCAAGCCAAGACGATCTTCATACCTTGCTTATGGATGAAGCCCATAAGTCTCATTATTCTGTTCATCTTGGCTCAGATAAGATGTATAAGGATCTTCGTAGTCAGTATTGGTGGCCTGGTATGAAGAAAGACATTGCCTTATATGTATCAAAATGCCTTACTTGTCTTAAGGTTAAGGCTGAACATCAGCGTCCTTCTGGTTTACTGGAGCAACCAGAGATCCCAGTTTGGAAATGGGAAAACATTACTATGGATCTCATTACTAAACTCCCTCGCACAAAGAAAGGTCATGATGCCATCTGGGTAGTTGTTGATCGTCTTACTAAATCAGCGCATTTCTTGCCAATCCGTGAGGATTTTTCGGCTGACAAACATGCTAAAATCTATGTGGATGAAATTGTAGCTCGACAAGGTGTTCCTTTGAACATCATTTCTGACAGAGACGCTCGTTTCACTTCTCATTTTTGGAGAACCATGCAATCTGCTATGGGGACCCAACTTAATCTGAGCACAACTTATCATCCGCAATTGGATGGTCAGTCTGAAAGAACAATCCAGACTCTGGAGGATATGCTTAGAGCTTGTGTGATCGATTTTGGTGGTAGTTGGGATTCACATCTTCCATTAATTGAATTCTCCTACAACAACAGTTATCACTCCAGCATCAACATGGCTCCTTTCGAGGCTCTCTATGGTCGAAAATGTCGTTCACCAGTCTGCTGGAATGAGATCGGTGAGGCTCAGCTACCTGGACCTGCCCTCATCTTAGAGACAACAGATAAGGTTAAGAAAGTTCGTGATAACCTTCAGACAGCTAGAAGCCGTCAAAAGAGTTACGCGGACCTAAAACGCAAGCCCTTGAATTTTCAAGTCAGTGATCGTGTATTACTTAAGGTCTCACCTTGGAAAGGTGTGATCAGATTTGGAAAGAAAGGAAAACTTGCACCTAGATACGTTGGACCATTCAAGATCGTCGAAAGAATCGGTAAGGTAGCCTACATACTTGAGTTACCTCCTGCACTTGGAAATGTTCATCCAACCTTTCACGTGTCCAATCTCAAGAGGTGTTTAGCTGATGAGAACCTCCACATACCGCTTGACGAAATACGTGTTGATAAAACACTGAAATTTGTTGAGAAACCGGTGGAAATCATGGAACGTGAAGTCAAGTGGCTTAAAGGCAAGCGCATTCCTTTGGTCAACGTTCACTGGGAATCTAAACGTGGACCCGAGTTTACTTGGGAACGCGAAGATCAAATGAAGGCGAAGTATCCGCATCTTTTTCCACGAGTTTCCTCTAAATAAATTTCGGGACGAAATTTCCGCAAGTAGGGGAGACTGTAACATTTGTGCTTGAAATCATTGTGAACAGTTCAGTTATCAATAAAACAATGTTATTTGATCCCAATGTTTGTTTGGTTATGTTTTACATTTTTCATGTTTTGACTTTCGTTCAATTTTAAACTCTTCATCGCTTTCTGGAGAATTATACGCAAATTGGTGCGTAAACGTACTCAGTTTAATGCGACAAATACTCCGGAACATCAACATATACCTAACATACCTTAAATAACCTTTACATAACTTAGAAATAAGTTTTGAAGGCCTTGGTATGGCAAAAACAAGTTAATTCACCTACAGGGACTAAATTTGACAAACTGCGAAAGTATGCCAATTTAAACTGTAACAGACATTCCGGAACATGACCATAAGTTAAACATACCATAAATAGTCTTTACATAGCTTAGAAATAGGCTTTGTGGGGTTCGGTATGCTAAAATAAACTTTTGCACTTTCGCGTATAACTTACATTCTGTTTTTTTTACATCCGGACATCCAAAAATTTATGTAAGCATCATAATATTATGCCTTAGTGTTTGGCATGATAAAAATCCTTTCGTCATGCATTTTGGATCGTTTTTCGCGCTTATGCGCATTCCGTCGTAATTAACCGAACATCGCGATCGTACGACCAAACGAACCGACATCCGGCATATTTTTGAGCATGTTTCATGTCCACAATGTTTAAGCATCATTTTAGGGTCTTAAAGTTGGCTTAACGGGCCTTAAACATGTCGGAAAAGGCTTTAAACACCAACAGGGACTGAAACTGTCATTTTCCAAAGTTGGCTGCAGATCAGGACACCCAGGCGGGGCGCGTAAGCCCTGTCTGAACCTTACGCGGGCCGCTAGGCCCCCCCAGATATGCAGAAACACCAAAGGGCAATGCCTCTTGCAAATCTCTGGGGTTGGGGTCATATTGTGATACCATAACATTTTGACACTTGTACGGATGAGATTCAAGCACGTAAATCGATAAACGATCCTAACGGTCTTGCATATCCTATAAATACCCCCCCCCCATTCTTGCAAAAACCCACAAATCTGATCTAAAAGCTCTAAGTTGAAGCCATTGCTTCATACCTGAGCTCCTGGATCAAGTTTAGCTTTCGAGGACCCTTTGTAAGTGTTCTTTCGTTCTTTTATCGCTTTTCGAGTCCGAAAGTCAAACTTAGTTTGACTTTCTGCATTGACCAGCTTATGGTCAATGCGAAGTTCATTTGAACTTCATAACGTGAGCGTGATCATGATGGTTATAGTCCCTAGTGACTATACCTACTGATTACCACGTTATCTAGGCTCAGTGACGAGTCGTAGTTTCGGCCAAAATGCGCATTCTTGCGTATTTTGTAACCAAACTACTCATAGGTATCAAAACCGTTTGTTTTGATACCAAACCTGTTTTCTAAACTTAATTAAGCATGTTCTAACATGCTTAGCTCGTCACTTTTAGTTTAGTGCTTATATAGGGTCGTAAGGTAAGCGGTCTAAACAATCGCTTATACTTTCGAACCCGACCCATTTGGTCGATCTTTAGGATCCGACTAAACACATTAGGTGACCATAGTTGTATAGGGAATAACCTTCCGAGGTTATACCTTATGGTCACATCATTTGAGTAATTGTATGATAGGTAGCATATATGCCTTAGGTAAATTACCAAAATACCCTTTTTACGCCAAAATTCATATTAAGCATATGTAACATAACTTTTGGTATCTAAACTGATTCAGCAACAATATTAGACATGTTAAGGCATATTTTACTTATCATAGGGCTAGTTAGGCGTTCCGAACGCGTTTTACGCGAACGACGCGTTAAAGTAGCATAAGCTACCTAAACGGGTCGTAATGGGTCGTAAGCACTTAGGTTAGGTTTCATTTTAGTATAGAGGCTTTGTTAAAACCATATTACACGAGTCTCCATACTCGTTTGGTTTACGAACCCTCATTCTATCCAATCCTCCGATTTAGGTCCGGTATATTAACATAGTTACCTATATTAGGTGCCGTTTGATATCCGTGATCTCTAGCATTGTTTGGTTGTTACACAAGGACTTCTAAGCAATCTCAAGTGAGTACATAGTCCCCTCTTTTACCATTTTCCAAACTGTTTTGCGGTGAAACACATGTGCCTACTTGTTACTTTCGTGCTTTCCTGTTTTCACATCATATACTTGCTATGCTCATTAGTACACTATTAGTACATGATTTACATTACATTGTTTCGCTATGTATGTTTACTTAGCATACTTAGTACATTGTTTTACTTTACATTTCTGCTATGTATGTTGACTGATAGCATGCTAGCACGTTGATTTACATGACTTTTCTGCTTTGTATGTTAACTTAGCATACTTAGTACATTGTTTTCATATAATATGGTTACATTTGCTTTGCACAAACGGAACTTATATACGTTCATTAACATTAGCTACGCCGCTCGGTAGTAAGTAGTGGTACCATAGGACATGACAAATCCCATTCCTGACATCCCGGGTTTGTTTGGATGTAAGGAATGACTGAATCCGAAAACATTTCTTTTGATAACCTTGACTTAGGGTTATCCGACTGTCTCAAGGCTTGAATGTATGCGTTAACTTACCACATAAATGTATGTATCAATGTAACATGCTTTTACTTTGCAAAACATAACTTTTTGATATATCCAAAATACTCTGTTTTGTACATTTTTCTACATTTGGTTATGTGACAATACTTTACTTACAATACATAACATTTGTTACACATAACATGACTACATTTGGACTTTTTAACATTTGCCAAGGTTTATACAAGGACTTTTGACAATTGGTTTACACATAGACATTATACATTGTTGGTTGGTTTGAGTGACTTAAGTAACGAGATGTGAGTAGTATAATACAAACATGGTAAATACGCCGCTGGTACTTTTTATATATAAGTGTTTGTATTATATTACATATCATAGCGTTACTTAAATTATTCATTTTTGACTTATACATTTTACACAAGTAGCACGTTTTCACAAGGCTTTGGTTTGCAATACAGTTTATTTTATACAACTCATTTTACTTGGTTATTCATTTAACCATACATTATTCTTTTATCTATACATATCATTTGATCTTATCGCTTTTAAATGATTTACAAAACAAAACAATTTACAAGGTTCATGACTGAATTTTATTAAACATTTCTTAATCTTAAGTCACGAATCCTATTTTCACAAAACCTATGTATCTCACAGGCATTTTTATGCTGACGTACCTATTTTCACATGTGTTTTCACGAGCTTTTGCGTAGAACGATGATCGTGACACTAGGGCGGACCTGTGCCTTAGAGACATAAAATGAAGATAGACTTAGTTTAACTATGTTATGTACTCTTGGTTTTCATGTTTAAGACAATGTTACTCTATTGTTGATAAATAAAACGTAACTTTGTATGCCATGGTTGTGAAACAATTAGTTCTGTTACAACACTCCCCGACGTTTCCGCCACGTTTGATTGTTTCACGTGGTCGGGGTGTGGCACTTCTTGACCAACCCTTAGCCAAACTTCAACAAGATTGTCTGGTAGAGACGGAAAATGGAGAATCCGTTAAGATAAATGAAATCTTGTAGGGAGCAAGAATATAAAACCTAAACCATTATTTCTTTGCTAACCTTTACCCGATGAATCTGGCTGGATTCGATGTCGTATTAGGAATGGATTGGTTGGTACCCAATCGCCAGTATTTTATGTGATCAAAAGTCAGTACAATTAAGTACACCAAGAGGTGAAAAGATCACAATTAAAGGAGATAAGCCAACCAGATCGACAAAATTCATCTCTGTGATGAAAGTTGCAACTTATGAAAGGAAAGGAGGAATAGTGTATAGGATTTCTGTAATCATTAATACTAAAGGAAAAGAATTAAAAGATATTCTAGTAATATCTAAATTCTCAGACGTTTTTCCAAAAGAGTTACCTGGATTACTGCCTGATAGAGAACTTGAATTTAGAATTCACCTAATACCAGGGACGGCACCGATTGCCAAAGCGCCATATCGATTAGCACCAACGGAGATGCAGGAACTGAAGAAACAATTGGACGAACTTCTTGACAAAGGTTTTATATAAAAAAGTTCATCATCGTGGGGAGCACCGGTGTTGTTTGTTAAGAAGAAAGATGGACGATGCATATGTGCATTGATTACCGAGATTTGAACAAGATTACGATTAAGAATCGGTACCCACTACCGAGAATTGATGATCTGTTCGATCAACTTCAAGGAGCTCGATTCTTTTCTAAGATCGACTTACACTCAGGATATCATCAACTAAAAGTACAGGAAGAGGATATTCCTAAAACTGCTTTCAGGACGAGATATGGTCATTATGAATTTATTGTCATGCCATTTGGTTTAACCAATGCCCTAGCCGCATTTATGGACATGATGAACAGGATATGTAAACCATACCTGGATAAATTCATAATTGTCTTTATAGATGATATTCTAATTTACTCTAAGAGTAAAGAGGAACATGTAGCGCATCTGCATACACTCCTTACATTATTGAGAAAAGAGAAGCTTTATGCTAAATTCTTAAAATGTGAATTTTGGTTACAAGAAGTGCAATTCCTTGGAGATCTGGTTAATCATGAAGGAATTCATGTGGATCCCACAAAAATCGAGGCGATTATTAAATGGAAAGTCCCTGAATCACCAACGGAAGTAAGAAGTTTTCTTGGACTGGCAGGATATTATAGACGGTTTATTCGAGATTTTTCTAGAATAGCCATTCCTTTGACTAAACTAACATGTAAATTAGTTAAGTTTGAATGGGGACCAAAACAGGAAGAAACCTTTAGGATTCTTAAGCAAAGGTTAACCAACGCACCCATACTCGCATTACCAGAAGGAACTGAAGACTTTATAGTCTATTGTGATGCGTCTAAGCTAGGATATGGATGTGTGTTGATGCAACGTCAAAAGTTTATAGCTTATGCCTATAGACAACTTAAGAAACATGAAGAGAATTATACAACCCATGATCTAGAATTAGGAGCCATAGTTTTTTCCCTTAAGATTTGGAGACACTATTTATATGGAAATAAATTTGTTGTCTTCACCGATCATAAGAGTTTAAGGTATATTTTTGGGCAAAAAGAATTAAATATGAGACAGAGAAGCCGGATGGAAGTTCTTAGTGATTATGATTGTGATATCCAGTATCATGCTGGGAAAGCTAATGTAGTAGCTGATGCTTTAAGTCGAAAGTATCATGCAAAGCCGAAACGAGTACGTTCTCTCAGATTAAATCTACAAGTGGATTTAAATGAGCAAATCAGAGAAGTACAGAAAACAGCAATCAAGGACGATGCTGAAAATTTAAAAGGGATGATTAAGGAATTATAACAATGAACAGATGGAATTTGGAAGTTCCATAAGAAAAGGATGTGGATACCTAAACAAGGAAACCTATGCCACAGAATTCTAGAAGAAGCTCATAAGTCTAAGTATACGATACATCCCGAAAGTGATAAGATGTATCAAAATCTCAGAAAGAATTTTTGGTGGACAGGAATGAAAAAGGATATAGCTAATTATGTTGCTAAATGTCTAACTTGTTCACAAGTTAAAGCTGAGCATCAGAAACCCTCAGGGTTATTGCAACAGTTTGAGATGCCAATATGGAAATGGGAATTGATAACAATGGACTTTGTTATCCAATTACCCAAGACAAGAAAAGGAAATGATACAATCTGGGTGATTGTAGACAGAATGACCAAATATGCTCATTTCTTACCAATGAAGGAAACTTTCAGTATGGAACAGTTAGCCAAGCTTTATGTAAATGAAATAGTTTCATTACATGGAATTCCATTATCTATCGTATCCGATAGAGATAAGCATTTTACTTCTCATTTAGAGCCTGTGTAATTGATTTCGGAGGAAATTGGGACGATCATTTACCATTGATAGAATTTTCCTACAATAATAGCTATCATACAAGCATTAATGTTGCACGCACTTTATGGACAAAAGTGCAAAACTCCAGTCTGTTGGGCAGAAATTGGAGAAAAGCAACTATCTGGACCTGAGATAGTGCAAGTAACCACAGATAAGATAATTCAAGTCATTGACAGACTAAAAGCAGCACGATATCGTCAAAAGAGTTATGCAGATAACAGACGAAAACCTATTGTAACAACCCGCACTTTCGTGCGTTGTTACTACTCGCTATACTCATTACGCCTAGCACCAGAGATTCGGATCATAATGTAACAATATCAGGTACATCGCTGTATCGAAGTATAATCGACTAATTACGCATATTCTATCGCTATTACAAGCTATTTTTCGTAAATAATAACACCCAGGATGATGTTGAGTGAGGACCTATTCTGCCCTCCTCGATAGCCGTGAGGTGTCGAAACGTAAACAATCAACGCTAACAAGGACTTTCGGGTGAGTACCATGCCTCCAGCCATCGTGACGATGATGGCAATACGAGCAAGTAGTGCCCCGATAATCCTTGTGGCACATCACACCGAAGAACGCACTCGAAGGCACGCGTAACTCGATCATCGCACCAAATATTGAATATATAGATACGTATATATGACCCTTTTATGATTAATTATAATAAATAAATGAATAATGATCTAAATATATGGAAATGTGGACCAAAACTATCGCAACGCACCAAAAACGAGGATCGGGAAGCCTCCGGACGGATGGGCCAACCGATCGGACAGGCCGGCAGAACGGCTGGGCCAACCAATCGGACAGGCCGGCCGAACGGCTGGGCCGACCGATCGGACAGGCCGTCCGATCCGGAAAGGCTAACCGATCGAACGGGTCGTCCGATCCAGGCCAACTTGCCCTCCTTTCCTTCCTCCTTGCCTATAATTACCCCTAATTCACCTCCAACACACTAGTGATCACTGTTGCTGCTCGACCAGAAGTTCCAACCCCTTTATCTCTCGATTTCTCGCGATTCTTGTAAGTTTTCAACTCAAATCTTGTACTTCCTTGATCTTTATGCATTCCCCCACCTTCCTATCTTTCAAATTTCAACTTTTAACCGTGAAATCAACGGATTTGGGGTGTTTTAGAGTGATGTCATCATGAAGTTCTTATGAACTTCAAGTATTGGCCTCATTCCACCAACAACAACTCAGATCCAAAGGATTTCCACAAGGATAAACAACATTTACACAATGGATCTACGCATAATCATGGATAAAAGGATTGAAGGATGGTTTTCCAACTTTCTTTCAACTCTTTTACTCTCAAAGTATTCAAAAACGGTGGAATCGGAGCTTATACCGACCCTCTACTCATTTTTAGTGTCGAGTTGGTCAAAGATCTGATTCCTAATGATGAAACAACCAATTTCGGTTTAAACAAGGAAAAACCGCCAAGAACGGCCAATTCTGACAGAACGGGGTGATTCCCGGCCGCTAGAACAAGTCGGTTTTGATGGAATTTCAGTTGTTCAACACGTCACACCCATGTCCTGACCAAAACCGCAGAAAAACATGCAAAAATTGTCGAAAACAGCTGGACGGGCCAGCCGATCGAACAGCCTAACCGATCGGACAGGCTGGCCGATCGGACGGCCCAACCGATCGGACAGGCTATCCGATTGGGCTGCCCATCCAATCGAACAGCTTATTCGATCGGATAGCCCATCCGAACGGGCCAGCCTTTGATCCGATTTTTGTTCAATTCCGCGTATTCCGTTATCATTTATCGCGCCATCAAACACTTATGTGATCAGTCTATAATCAGGGCATTCTCGGACATAATCCTGCCAATCCAAACCAAGTACGCACTGTGAGTATACTTGACCCCTTTTTATCGAATTTTGGGTGTAACATACGTTCCTTATAAATCGAACTCATCAACGAATCATTTAATAAGTCAATTTATCACTTGCGAATAACTGTTTGCATAGATATACATGATGCTAGTTACATATGTGCTAGGACTTATACTCGTGACGTCCCACCACGACTAGTATAGTACCATTGCGCCCGACGGGGTCTAGTTATGCCATCGAAGAATCGAGCATCGAGGACTTAGCTGGTAGTATCAGTTTTGTGAGTATATATGTCGTGTATTACGTCTATGCATGTGGAAATTCGCAGCACTTTTAATCTATTATACTATTACATATCAAACCTGTATACTCGCTAATACTTTTGTATTGACAATATTTTAACGTATGTTGCAGGTTTAGTTGAAGTCTTCATCAAATCAAGCTAGGAAGTCTAGAAACTCACCTAAAATCTAGGTTGTCGGATTTGAATTGTTCGAGAGGAGAAGAAATCTGTGATGACTTATGTGATTGTATTATTTGTTAGTATGGGATAACGAATGTAATAAATATTATCGCAATATAGTTGTTATGGATTCTCTTGAGCAATCTGATTCGTCTAGTGCCGCGCCCCGATGATTCCGCCATCGGTTGGGGTGTGACACCTTTAGAATTTCAAGTAGGAGATAAAGTATTATTAAAGGTTTCTCCATGGAAAGGAGTAGTCAGATTCGTTAAAAGGGGAAAGCTATGCCCCAGGTATGTTGGACCTTTTGAGATTATTAGAAGAATAGGACCTGTAGCCTATCAACTACAACTGCCAGAGGAAATGGCAGGAATACATGATGTGTTTCATGTATGTAATCTCAAAATGTGTTTAGCAGACGAATCGTTAGTGATACCTCTTAAGGACATAGAGGTAAATGTTAAACTTAAGTTTATCGAGAAACCAGTTCAGATTGAAGATAGAAAGATCAAGAATCTCAAACACAAGAGACTAGTTCTGGTCAAAGTGAAATGGGATTCCAAGAAAGGACCATAATACACTTGGGAACTAGAATTAGAAATGCAAAGGAAATACCCACACCTATTCCAGTAGACCTCGAGGACGAGATCTAAAACAAGGTGGGGAGGATATAACGACCGTCCTAGAACCCATAACGTAACCCTAAATGTCTTAAAATATACCCCATACGCAAAAAACAAGCCCGAAATATCCCTACACTTAGAAAAATCAAGAAAAACAAAGTTTGGCAGTCGCTCACGGCCCGTGACAGACGAAGGAGGACCCTTCATGGGGCGCGACGGCCTAGACTTGCCAGACACAGAATGCAGCCACGTGGCACCACTCGTGGCAAGCCTACCCCTTGACTCGCCAAGCCTACCGCCGCCTTTTCTGGCTCTGGCGGCCTGCGACGGACAAGCCTTGGGGCGTCGCGGGGCGCGACGGACCACTCGACCAGCCTATAAAAGGGGGGCTTTGGCTTCATTTGAGTTTCGTTCATTTCTCGATTTCTCTCTCAAATTCTCTAATAGTAGAAATTCTACTCGAGCATAATACTCACTATAAAGCGAAGCTCTGCCTCGTTGTAAGTATTATAACCCTGCTATTACCCTACACGATCGATTTAGGATTCCGTAATGCATGTCGACTCTGCCCGACTCAGTCATTGGAATTCTATCTCATGTGTACACCCGATTGATCTAGGATTCCGTAATGCATGTCGGCTCTGCCCAACCCAGTCATTGGAATTCTGTCTCGAGTTGTACGGTTATGTGAATTGGATTATTTTACTAACACGTGCGCATTGTTTAATTTTAATAGATACTAACCAGGAGATTCTCAGGTAGCTTTAGTTTTACCTAAGTAAACAATGTGAGTACATCTTCTTTTAACACTATTTTTTGTAATTTACTTTTATGAGTCAAAATTCTTTACCAAAACCTCAAATGTTTTAAATAACACTTAACAGTAATTGAGTATTTGCGATTCCAAAATTACTTCCGGTATGTTGGGGTTTTGTATACATTACTTGAAACTCGTTATGTGACAACTCTCATAATTACAGGTATCCATACATTAATTAATATTAATTTATGCTTAAAGACTGTGCTTAATTACAACTGATGATACAAACTGCTTTCTAATATCTGTATCATAAATACATGTGCATCACATTTCATACTGTCACACCATTTATTACATACAAACTTTAGTGGCATAAACAATGCACAAAGCACAGTTGGCACAGTTAGCGGATAACTCAGAAACATGCTGACAATGTCAATACATAAACAGACAGTGTTTTGAGACCCTGTAAAGGGACAAAGACAAGGTACTACACTAGTATGGAGTGTAGGGAATTAAGGACCATAAAACTGCGTCACTAGGTGATAGTTGAAGTGCCGGAAAGTGCCTAAAACCCACTTAAAGTGCAGAATTCTGCATTAATTAGCAAAAATCAGCATTTTAACATGCTAGTAACAAGCAAAAACATGGCAAAATGGTCCTGTATGCTTCCCTAAGTGTCGGGAATTAAAAGTGTCACAAAAAGTTACATAAAGGACACTATACGGAATAACTTGACACTTTTACGAACTGGTATCTAACCGAACAACTGGACATTACCCGGAACACCAAAATATTGCTAGAAGCATTGTTTTACTTTTTCTGAGCTAGTTATAGTTCCCGAACACCCTAACATACTACATAATGCAAGAAACACTTAAACCACTAAACTTTACATTTAACTTCCCACTTATTACCTACTTTTGCCATCAAGTTACATTTTAACCCGTTCCCCCCATATGATTTACGGCCCAAGTGGCCCCCACACATAAGATTTTCTAATCTTCACTAAATCTTCCATAATCTTCTCTTGGGATTTGATTAGATATTGGTTGTACTATGAGGGACATATTAACCATTGGACTATAAAGATTATGAGATTATAAGTAACCATCTCCTTCACACTTATCAACAACACTTCTCACTCCCTCCTCCCTCAAAGCTCACGGCCGAACCCTCCTCCCTACACACCACCATTTTTCATTTCAATTCCATGCAATCCAAGCTTCACACAAGGTGTAAGGAGCCATATTAGAAGGTTTGGTGATCTCGGATCTTGAAGGACCTCACCCGTTTGCTTTTATCCACTCCATTTTCATCATTGTTCTTCCCGAGCTTGAAGCTAGTATTAAGATCATTTTTAACACTTGTTACTTCATATTTTTAGTGGTTAAAAGTTGTAGTATGTTGATTAACACAAGAACACTAAAAGACTTGAACTTGAATCTTGAACATAAAGCTTACATATGATGATATATGGATGAAATGATAGTGTTTAGTATATGTATGATGTTTGATTGTTGTTTACTTGAGATGATGATGTTAATCATCACATGAAACTTGCTAGATGATGTTTAAACACTTAATCTAGCAAGTGGGAGGATGATCATGTAACTACATATGATGATCATGATCTAGTAAACACATGAACTTTATAAATGAAATGGTTTCTTGAAAAGTAATGAACGAAGTAACCTAGTAATCTTATAAATCAAAGAATTGTGAATGATTTTTCTAAAAGAACCAAGTTAAAAAAGGTGATTTATGAAAGATCATGGTTTTTTTACTAAACTTACACTATTTTTAGTGATGAAATAAGTATGTAAACACTTATGAAACAAGAAGATCTAATAAATAAACATTTTTGTAAAACATATTTACAAGTTATAAACATCTAAAACTTCCAGAATGAGGCTTATCAAGAAGTAAATATATTTTGGAGGATAACTAAACCCACTAAACACTTTACCAAGTTACTACACATTTTTGTGAAAGATCAAGTTCATGTTGTTATGTAAATTATATAGTTTTTGCACTTGGTAAGTGCAAGATGCTTAGGGTTTGATTGTTGATCATTGTGTGATGATTTGGAAAAGAAAATGATATGCTAGATAGCATGGACACCTCCATCTTCAAAGGAAACTATGGCAAAATTTTCTAAAAATACAAACACTTAGAAAAAATATTTTCTAACAAGTATTTACAAGTGTATTTTAAACTATGTTTTTCAATATATACTTTGCCACAATTTTTGTAACAAAATACAAGTATTGGAGGTTGGTTTTTATAAAAAAAAATGGTTTAATATAATTTAGAATATATATTTTATATTAAGGATACTTGTGTGAATATTTGTATACCTTGAGGAATAGTTATATTATTTTAGGGTAAAATAATATAACTAACAATTACCATGAAATTACAACTCCAAAATAATACCAAAAATCACAAGGAATAAATATTTAAGTTACACACTTGATGTTGTGAAACCGAACGCAAACACATAACTTATGAAATATTCCGGAAAATACTCTTACAATATATTTTTGGTAAATATTGTTTTGGAAACGAAAGAAGTGAAAATATGATTTTTGTACGTATTACCAAGTATATCATATTTTCAACAAGAAGAAAATATATTATTTTTTGGAGATAAAAATATATTTTCCTAGTATATTTAGAAAATATATTATTTTTGAGAAAAATATATATTTTCTTGGGAATACATTATTTTTGACAAATAAGTTATATATATTTTCTAAGTGAGACTTAAAAATATATTATCCAAGACTACAAATATACATTTATGAAATACCCCCATCCTTGGGAAGGAAATACGAAATTAAATACTTGAGAAGTATTGTGACAAAATATGGATTAATCAATTATTCCAAACATTAAATATAATTTATTTTAACAAGAGATTATAACTTGGAATAATATTGGGAAACACAAGAAACACAACTCAAAAATGTTAAACTCTAAGCCAAGGCACGGCCCGTTCGTCTAATAAACGTTAGTACCCTGTAGGTAGTCATGATTAGTTGCGGAGATTTGAGTTGCCGGTACTGAAGACGCACTACTGTGAGTTCATGTCCCCCCTTTTCTTTAAACTATTTTGTTTATTTACTTTGGGGGTGAAATACATGTTACAAAGGATTACTTACAATACAATTGGTATGATTAGCCTAGGAAAGAACCATCGATCATGTGATAGGGTAGGTGGATACTTGGGACCATTAATCCTCGTATCAGGACCGAGGGGCATGAGTGATAGATCTATTTGGGTGTAGCGAGCCCACACCCATGAGGCCAGGGTGGCCATAGTGGTGACTATGTCTTCCAGCCAGAAGACTGGTACAAATTTGCTAGGTTTGAGTCTTCAATCACCGTCACAAATATCAGTGGCCTTGCAAACCATTGGTGATCTTTTCCTTGTTTGCAATCATACTGGGGCATACATACATACACTGTTTACAAAGCTTTACACATACTTATACAAACACATGAACTCGCTCAACTTTTGTTGATATTTTTAAACTACATGTATTTCAGGGAACTAGTGGATCTGGCAGGGGTATGCATGTGTATTCAAGTTGCGTTTAAATAAGAGATGTTATCCATGGTTGTTGAGTTTAGAGGGTGTATCCTATTCCTGGACGGGATACATATTTCTAAACTCAGTTTTTATTTTAGTCTTTTGTGGAGTCTTTATGAACTCAGTTAAACATGTCATGGTTTGTAACTTAATTTGGTGTCGATGATTTCAAGACAAGTATGTTGTGTTATTTCTAAACTTAATTAATGGATGAACATGTCATGTTTTTATCATATAGCGTTGTTATGATTGAATGCTATGATATTAAGAAGTCACACCAAATAAACCACGCTTCCGCAAAAGCCAGGGTGTGACAGCTTGGTATCAGAGCTTTGATCGTAGCGAAGTAGGATTCTTCTCGAGTCTAGACTACGATCACTAGGGCTATCACGAAAACATTTTCAAACATGTTTTACATTGCATACACTAAATGTCTAGATCCAGGGAATAATCATTTTTTTTAACAAACAAAAAGGCACAAAACACTTTTCAAGGATATATTTAATTCAGTCTTAGAGACTGAGGGAGGTTCAGTCTTAGAGACTGAGGGAGGTTCAGTCTTAGAGACTGGGGGAGGTTCAGTCTTAGAGACTGAGGGAGGTTAAGTCTTAGAGACTGGGGAAATTGAGTCTTAGAGACTGGGGAAATTGAGTCTTAGAGACTGGGTAGTCAGTTTGAGAAACTGGGAAGGTTTTAGTCTGAGAGACTAGGGAGTTCAGTCTAAGAGGCTGGGTGGGATAGTCTGGCAAGACTAGGATGATTACACGCTTCCATTGTTACTTACATGCTTATTTGCTGATTGTTGATGTATGTGCATATGTTGTGGTTGTGTTACAGACACCATGTCATCTTCTTCCGAGAGTGGAGTATCCGACACGATAGACCCTATGGCCATAGTCTCAGATGACGAGATAGCCACAGACCCAGAGGTTTTTACATCAGATACTACGAGCGACGACGATGATGACTTTCAGCCCTTCGCTTTACCAGAGTTTGGAGATGACATACCTATAGCTGATGGTTTTCATGATGGGGATCTACCTCTTGTTCAGATCCCTGCTCCTTTTCCTCTGGCTACATTTCCTTTGGAGGATTTGCTTCTTAATGATATGTCTGACGACGACATCGATCTCTTTATCGAGGGTCCCCCTGAGGATGCCCAGGATGGCGGGGCTCCGGTTGATGATGATGATGTCGCTATTCTGTTTGCAGAGATTCCAGTAGATGATGATGTTGGTATCCCTCTTGTTGAGATTCCAGTTGCTGATATTATTGTTGTTCCGTTGGTCGAGATTCCTACTGTTGAGATCTTATCTGACCATTCAGGTCCCGATTCGTTTGAGTCTGTATCATCCGCTACTTTACACGCACGGGGCGTGCAACATTACCCCACTGACACTGATTCCGACACGGCGATGTCTGCTGCACCCATCTTTCCACATGACTTTGACCCAGATCATAAGATTGAGTTTGTACCTGACGAGCACCCTTTTGAGGCACCTGTTATTCCTGACGATCAGCTCTTTGACATACCCGCTGATCATGAGCATGCTCCAGCTGACCCAGAGCCTAAGATTGCACCAGAGCCTATACTTGCTCACGACCCTTTACCTGTGCATGACCCTATCCCTGTCGATGTACCAGTTGTTGCCCCACCTCTGCCTGACCCGATACCTGTACTTATTGATCACGCTCCATTTGCTACCCATGTGGACCCCATATATGCTCACACCCACAATGGGTGGATTGAGGACGACGACGACTATCCTCCTTTTGTCAGACCCGTTACTCCCCCACCTGCATCTACCCGGGCACCCGTTGATATCGCCTCATTTCACCCACATGAGTTTGACGTTCACCGCACAGATCTACCAGTCACATTCCTTCAGGATATCCCTCCTCCCCATCCAGGGGAAGGACCATCGAGTCAGCAGCCCGGTCACATACCACCTGTGTCAGCAGCCCTTCCTTTTATGCCCCCATTTGCACCTACTGCACACACTGCTCCTTTTGCGTCTGCACCCACGGGCGAGCCACTTATGTGGTTTCCGCCCAACGTGATGCCTATATCTGATCCATACCATCCCTTCCACATTGGATACTCGAGGGATGATCTGCTTTTATCCTTGCAGCTCCAGCAGGATATGTTGAGTCGTAGAGTCACTGAGCTAGAGTGGATCCTGCGTCCTACACCTGGTGCTGGTCCATCACAGTTTGCTGCTCCACCTGCTCCACTATTTCCTTACCCGGATTTTGACATCCGATTTCTTACTATGGAGCAGCAGATTAGCTGTTTGTTGCATCTTGTTCATGCTCTCGAGGAGGAGTTAGCGCATATGCGCCGTTTGCTTTTAATTCCTCCACCTCCTCCTCCTCCCCCATCAGCTTAGAGGTTTTTGGTTTGATGCAGATATCATATTTTTGATGAGAGTGCGGCTATTGAGCCAGATTGCACATCATTTTGAAGACCACATTATGACTTTTGACATTTGACTTTTGATTATTGTAGATTGTTAGACGATTCGAACAAGGGTGATGTGACCCTTAGTCTCTTTTGATGTATGATACAATTGTGAAACTTGTAAACTGTACTTGTGGTCTTGATATATGATAGCTCAATCGCAACATTCTCATTACATGATTTGTTGGATTACTTGTTGTGTTATGACATGGGATGTTATGGGTATATTTGTGTTGATGAATGTTCTTACATGCACGTATTACATACTTACTA
Source organism: Helianthus annuus (assembly GCF_002127325.2). Classification (NCBI taxonomy): domain Eukaryota; kingdom Viridiplantae; phylum Streptophyta; class Magnoliopsida; order Asterales; family Asteraceae; genus Helianthus; species Helianthus annuus. The sequence goes on from NC_035442.2 coordinate 136,680,399, forward strand.
TACTTATTATGCCTTGACCGACGCAAACTTCTTATAGAAGATGCCTCCACGAAGGGAAAATCGTTTGCCCACTACTGAGGCCGAATTACAAGAAAGGATCTCCCGAGCAATAGCAGATTACGAGGCCTCAAGCGTCGAAACTAGCGGGGGTACCTCGAGCAACAACCCACCACATGGTAATGTTTAAGTCGCTTGGGACACATTAAGTTACCTTTGGATATTCCGTGTGCGTTTGCTAATGCATCCCGTGAATGACGTTACTTCTACAGGCTGTACCTTTAAGCAGTTTTTAGACTGTAAACCGCTGAATTTTGATAGCACCGGAGGTGCTGTGGCTTTTGTTCGATGGACGGAGAAGACCGATTCAGGAATAAGAATGAGCAAATGCGCACCAGAACAACAAGTCACCTACATCTCTAGATTGTTCATAGATGGAGCGCTTTCATGGTGGAATCTCCAAGTCCAAACTCTGGGAGAGGCAGCAGCATACGCTTTGACTTGGAACGAGCTGAAGGAACTCATGCGTAAAAAGTATTGCTCCAGGGCCGAAATTCAAAAGTTGGAAACTGAATTCTGGAACCTCAAGATGGATGGACCGAAGATCGCCGAATATGTGCAGAGATTTCACGACCTATCTCACGTGGTACCATACATGGTCAGTCCGGAATTCAAACGCGTTGAGTGTTTCATTTGGGGGTTGGCACCTCAGATTATGAGTATGGTAACATCATCAAAGCCTGAAACAATTACTGAGGCTATCGATCTGAGCGTGTCACTGACTGAGGAAGCTATCAGGTTAAACAAGTTTTCGAATTCCGACCAGAAAAAGAAAGAAACTCACATTGAGTCCTCAGGAGACAACAAAAGGAAGTTCTCCAACTTTAAGAAAGGTACCAGCAGTTCGAACAACAAGGATGAGACAAGCGCACCGACCAAAGCCAAAGGAAAGGGGTATATGGGCACCTTGCCCAAGTGTGACGCGTGTCAGTTGCATCACAATGGACGATGCCGATCTGGAAAATGTGAATCTTGTGGAAGAGTTGCTCACTCGAAAGAAACATGCTGGGTTGGTACTGGCCGTGGCGGTCAAAGGGGTTTTGGTAATAACAACCGTGGAGGTCATGGGAATGGAAACCGCCCACAAGGAGGGAATGGCGGAAATGGTAATCGAGGAAATTTTGGAAACCAAGCTGGAGGTGGGAATCGCAACCAAAACAACGCTCAAGGTGGTAATGGGAACGGTAATGGTCGAGGACCAGGTTGTTTCAATTGTGGAGACATGGGGCATTTCAAGCGAGAGTGCCCGAAACTCAATCAAGCACAAGGAAGAGTTTTCAGTATCGGAGCGAGGGAAGCACGCCAAGATCCAAATGTAGTTAGTAGTACGTTCCTTATCAACCAACGCTTTGCATCTGTACTCTTTGATACCGGTGCCGATTATAGTTTCGTATCGCTAGAATTTAAGAATATACTTGGGTTGGTAGCCAGTAAGCTAGATATCCCATATTCGATAGAACTAGCAAATGGAAAGCTAGTTGAGGCAAATGAAGTCATCAGAGGTTGCGTGATAGAGCTGGGAGAACACGAGTTTACACTGGATCTACTGCCAGTCGAGTTGGGAAGATTCGACGTGGTAGTAGGGATGGATTGGTTGTCAAGCAACAGAGCCGAGATTGTATGTCACGAGAAAATCATACGCATTCCAATGACGGATGGAGAAACAATCGTGGTACATGGAGAGAATCACGATATGCCCTTAAGGATCATTAGTTGTTTGAAGGCTCGAAAGTGTTTGCAGAAGGGATGTGTTGCCTTCTTGGCACACATCGTGGATAAAGAAGTTGCTGAACCAAAACTAGAAGATATTCCAGTCGTGAAGAAGTATCCTGTAGTCTTTCCAGAAGACTTGCCAGGATTGCCGCCGCAAAGACAAGTCGAGTTTCACATTGACTTAGTTCCAGGCGTTGCGCCTGTGGCTAAGGCACCTTATCGACTTGCGCCTTCGGAAATGCAAGAGCTGTCAACGCAACTTCAGGAGTTGTTAGACAAGGGATTTATCAGACCAAGCTTCTCTCCTTGGGGAGCTCCAGTGATGTTTGTTAAGAAGAAGGACGGTAGTTTCCGCATGTGTATCGACTACCGCGAGCTGAATAAGTTGACTATCAAGAATAGATATCCTTTGCTAAGGATTGATGATCTGTTCGATCAACTACAAGGTTCAAGTTTTTACTCCAAGATCGATCTACGATCAGGTTATCATCAGTTGAGAATTCAAGAGGAAAGTGTTCCAAAGACGGCCTTTAGGACTCGCTATGGACATTACGAGGTCCTGGTTATGCTGTTTGGTCTGACAAACGCGCCAGCCGTGTTCATGGACTTAATGAACAGAATCTGTAAGCCCTACTTTGATAAGTTTGTGATTGTGTTTATTGACGATATCTTGATTTATTCCAAGACGAAGGAAGCACATGAGCAACATCTAAGGGCTATTCTAAAGCTGCTTAAGAAAGAGAAGTTGTACGCTAAGTTCTCGAAGTGCGAGTTCTGTTTACGCGAAGTCCAGTTTCTTGTTCATGTAGTTAACGGAAATGGAATTCATGTGGATCCCACAAAGATCAAGGCGATCAAGAACTGGGAGACTCCGAAGATGCCAACCGAGATTCGACAGTTCCTAGGTTTGGCAGGATACTATCGTAGGTTTATTGAGGATTTCTCAAAAATCGCTCAACCGTTGACCTCCCTCACTCAGAAAGACAAGAGGTCTGAATGAGGAGACAAGCAAGAAGAAGCATTTCAGTTGTTGAAGAACAAGCTTTGTGACGCCCCGATTTTGTCTCTACCCGAAGGCACTGACAACTTCGTGGTATATTGCGACGCTTCGCGTCATGGTTTAGGCTGCGTGCTGATGCAGCGACAGAAGGTTATAGCATATGCTTCTCGCCAGTTGAAGGTCCACGAGAAAAATTACACCACGCATGATTTGGAATTAGGCGCGGTGGTGTTTGCTTTGAAGATCTGGCGACATTATTTGTATGGCACGCGATGCACAATCTATACTGATCACAAGAGCCTGCAACATATATTCGGTCAGAAAGAGCTTAACATGAGACAGAGACGTTGGGTAGAACTATTGAACGATTATGATTGTGAGATCAAGTATCACCCAGGAAAGGCAAATGTGGTCGCCGATGCCTTGAGTCGAAAGGAAAGGGTTAAGCTCATAAGGGTTCGAGCTTTGGAAATGATCATTCAGACGGACCTCTCGTTGCGCATTCGTGCCGCGCAGAGAGAAGCTCTTAAGGAAAAGAATTTTGAAAATGAATATCTCTGTGGGATGGAGAAGCAGTTGGTACCAAATGAGGAAGGAACGTTGTGCTTCATGAAACGAATCTGGTTCCTCTATTTGGTGGTTTGAGAGAAGTAATTTTTGATGAAGCTCACAAATCACGGTACTCGATCCATCCTGGATCGGATAAGATGTACCAAGACCTAAAGGATTTTTTATTGGTGGCCGAGAATGAAAGGCGACGTTGCGATAAATGTTGGCAAATGTTTAACTTGCGCCAAGGTAAAGGCCGAATATCAGAAGCCTTCAGGTCTCCTGCAACAACCAGAAATACCCAAGTGGAAATGGGAATAGATTTCGATGGACTTTATAACAAAGTTACCTAGGACACCCAGAGGTCATGACACGATTTGGGTAATTATAGACCGTTTAACGAAATCTGCACACTTTTTGGCAATCAAGGAGAAAGACAACACTAGCAAACTTGCTGAGCTGTACCTGAGAGAGATTGTTGCACGACATGGAGTGCCTCTCTCAATTATGTCTGATAGAGACGAAAGGTTCGTGTCAAGGATTTGGCAATTATTCCAAGAAGCATTTGGTTCTCAGTTGAATCTGAGTACTGCCTTTCATCCGCAGACAGACGGACAGAGCGAACGAATGATTCAAACATTGGAAGACATGTTGCGAGCTTGCGTAATGGATTTAGGTGGAAGTTGGGATACTCACCTACCATTGGTTGAATTTTCCTACAACAACAGTTACCATGCAAGCATTCAAGCCGCACCGTTTGAAGCTCTCTATGGACGCAAGTGTCGATCACCGCTATGCTGGGCTGACGCGGGTGATAGACAGCTTGTTGGTCCCCACTTGGTCCAGGAGACGACATACAAGATTACACAGATCCGAGAGCGCATCAAAGCGGCTCGTGATCATCAAAAGAGTTATGCGGACCTAAGAAGGAAACCTCTGGAGTTTGAGGTAGGAGATATGGTTTTGTTAAAGGTTTCACCCTGGAAGGTGTAGCACGCTTTGGGAAGCGTGGGAAGTTGAACCCAAGGTACATTGGACCATTCAAAATTATGAAAAGGAATGGTCCGGTAGCTTACAAGTTGGACCTACCTGCAGAGCTGAATGGCGTTCATGATACATTCCATGTATCAAATCTGAAAAAGAGTCCAACTCAAGAAACAGTGGTCATTCATGTCGACGAAGTTCATATTGACGACACACTCCACTTTACTGAAGACCTGTTGAGGTCAATGATTGGAAGGTTAACAACACACGTAGGAGTAGTGTCAAACTCGTCAAGTTTTGTTGGAACGCGCGGCATGGCCTAGAGTTCACTTGGGAGCGTGAAGATCGCATGAAAGAAAAATTCCCACATTTGTTCCCCAAGACCCCTGCATCTAGTAACAGAACTAAAATTTCGGGACGAAATTTTCTTAACGGGGGGAGAATGTGACAACTCTCATAATTACAGGTATACGTACATTAATTAATATTAATTTATGCTTAATGATTGTGCTTAATTACAACTAATGATAAAAACTGCTTTCTGATATCTGTATCATACATATATGTGCATCACATTTCATACTGTCACACCATTTATTACATACAAACTTTAGTGACATAAACGATGCACAAAGCACACTTGGCACAGTTAGCGGATAACTCAGAAACATGCTAACAATGTCAGTACATAGACAGATAGTGTTTTGAGACCCCGTAAAGGGCCAAAGACAAGGTACTACACTAGTATGGAGTGTAGGGAATTAACGACCATAAAACTGCGTCACTAGGTGATAGTTTAAGTGCCGGAAAGTGCCTAATACCCACTTAAAGCGCAGAATTCTGCATTAATCAGCAAAAATCAGCGTTTTAACATGCTAGTAACATGCAAAAATATGGCAAAATGGTCCTGTATGCTTTCCTAAGTGTCGGGAATTAAAAGTGTCACAAAAAGTTACATAAAGGACACTATACGGAATAACTTGACACTTTACCGAACCGGTATCTAACCGAACAACTGGACATTACCCGGAACACCAAAATATTGCTAGAAGCATTGTTTTACTTTTTTTGAGCTAGTTATGGTTCCCGAACACCCTAACATACTATATAATGCAAGAAACACTTAAAACACTAAACTTTACATTTAACTTCCCACTAATTACCTACTTTTACCATCAAGTTACATTTTAACCCCTTCCCCCCATATGATTTACGGCCCAAGTAGCCCTCACACACAAGATTTTCTAACCTTCACTAAATCTTCCATAATCTTCTCTTGGGATTTGATTAGATATTGGTTGTACTATGAGGGACATATTAACCACTCGACTATAAAGATTATGAGATTATAAGTAACCATCTCCTTCACACTTATCACCAACACTTCTCACTCCCTCCTCCCTCAAAGCTCATGGCCGAACCCTCCTCCCCACACACCACCATTTTTCATTTCAATTCCATGCAATCCAAGCTTCACACAAGGTGTAAGGAGCCATATTAGAAGGTTTGGTGATCTCGGATCTTGAAGGACCTCACTCGTTTGCTTTTATCCACTCCATTTTCATCATTGTTCTTCCCTAGCTTGAAGCTAGTATTAAGATCCTTTTTAGCACTTGTTACTTCATATTTTTAGTGGTTAAAAGTTGTAGTATGTTGATTAACACAAGAACACTAAAAGACTTGAACTTGAATCTTGAACATAAAGCTTACAAATGATGATATATGGATGAAATGATATTGTTAAGTATATGTATGATGTTTGATTGTTGTTTACTTGAGATGATGATGTTAATCATCACATGAAGCTTGCTAGATGATGTTTAAACACTTAATCTAGCAAGTGGGAGGATGATCATGTAACTACATATGATAATCATCATCTAGTAAACACATGAACTTGATAAATGAAATGGTTTCTTGAAAAGTAATGAACGAAGTAACCTAGTAATCTTATAAATCTAAGAATTGTGAACGATTTTTCTAAAAGAACTAAGTTTAAAAAGGTGATTTCTGAAAGATCATGATTTTTACTAAACTTACACTGTTTTTAGTGATGAAATAATTATGTAAACACTTATGAAACAAGAAGATCTAATAAATAAACATTTTTGTAAAACATGTTTACAAGTTGTAAACATCTAAAACTTCCAAGAATGAGGCTTATCAAGAAGTAAATATATTTTGGAGGATAACTAAACCCACTAAACACTTTACCAAGTTACTACACATTTTTGTGAAAGATCAAGTTCATGTTGTTATGTAAAGTATATAGTTTTTGCACTTGGTAAGTGCAAGATGCTTAGGGTTTGATTGTTGATCATTGTGTGATGATTTGGAAAAGAAAATGATATGCTAGATAGCATGGACACCTCCATCTCCAAAGGAAACTATGGCAAAATTTTCTAAAAATACAAACACTTAGAAAACATATTTTCTAACAAGTATTTACAAGTGTATTTTAAACTATGTTTTTCAATATAAACTTTGTCATAATTTTTGTAACAAAATACAAGTATTGGAGGTTGGTTTTTATACAAAAAATGGTTTAATATAATTTAGAATGTATATATTTTATATTAAGGACACTTGTGTGAGTATTTGTATACTTTGTGGAATAGTTATATTATTTTAGGGTAAAATAATATAACTAACAATTACCATGAAATTGCAACTCCAAAATAATACCAAAAATCACAAGGAATAAATATTTAAGTTACACACTTGATGTTGTGAAACCGAACGCAAACAAGTAACTTATGAAATATTCCGGAAAATATTCTTACAATATATTTTTGGTAAATATTGTTTTGGAAACAAAAGAAGTGAAAATATGATTTTTGTACATATTACCAAGTATATCATATTTTCAACAAGAAGAAAATATATTATTTTTGGGAGATAAAATATATTTTCCTAGTATATTTAGAAAATATATTAATTTTTGAGAAAAATATATATTTTCTTGGGAATACATTACTTTTGACAAAAGTTATATATATTTTCTAAGTGAGACTTAAAAATATATTATCCAAGACTACAAATATACATGTATGAAATACCCCCATCCTTGGGAAGGAAATACGAAATTAAATACTTGAGAAGTATTGTGACAAAATGTTGATTACTCAATTATTCCAAACATTAAATATAATTTAAAGTTAAAATAATTTATTTTAACAAGAGATTATAACTTGGAATAATGTTGGGAAACACAAGAAACGCAACTCAAAAACGTTAAACTCTAAGCCACGGCACGGCCCGTTCGTCTAATAGACGTTAGTACACTATAGGTAGTCATGATTAGCTGCGGAGATTTGAGCGGAGATTTGAGTTGCCGGTACTGAAGACGCACTACTGTGAGTTCATGTCCCCCTTTTCTTTAAACTGTTTTGTTTATTTAATTCGGGGGTGAAGTACATGTTACAAAGGATTACTTACAATACAATTGGTATGATTAGCCTAGGAAAGAACCATAGATCATGTGATAGGGTAGGCTGATACTTGGGACCATTAATCCTCGTATCAGGACCGAGGGGCATGAGTGATAGATCTATTTGGGTGTAGTGAGCCCACACCCATGAGGCCAGGGTGGCCCATAGTGGTGACTATGTCTTCCAGCCGGAAGCCCAGTACAAATTTGCTAGGTTTGAGTCTTCCTACACCATCACACATATCAGTGGCCTTGCAAACCATTGGTGATCTTTTCCTTGTTTGCAATCATACCGGGGCATACATATATACACTGTTTACAAAGGTTTACACATACTTATACAAACACATGAACTCGCTCAACTTTTGTTGATATTTTTAAACTACATGTATTTCAGGGAACTAGTGGATCTGGCAGGGGTATGCATGTGTCTTCAAGCTGCGTTTAAATAAGAGATGTTATTCATGGTTGTTGAGTTTAGAGGGTGTATCCTATTCCTGGACGGGATACATATTTCTAAACTCAGGTTTTTATTTTAGTCTTTTGTTGAGTCTTTATGAACTCAATTAAACATGTCATAGTTTGTAACTTAATTTGGTGTCAATGATTTCAAGACAAGTATGTTGTGTTATTTCTAAACATAATTAATGGATGAACATCTCATGTTTTTATCATATAGCGTTGTTATGATTGAATGCTATGCTATTAAGAAGTCACACCAAATAAACCACGCTTCCGTAAAAGCCAGGGTGTGACAAGTTACAATTGGAATAGTAGCATGACCAACTAGTCAGGAAAGACAGTACTAGGAAAAAAGGTAATTAGATAGATATAAGCTAATGTAATTGCGGATGCCCTCAATACTAAAAAAGTGATAAAGCTGTTTTGATTAAACTGGATGCACTCGCCAGTATTTCTTGATAAAATGTTTTTAAAACGCGTTTCAGGTAACAAAATGTGAAAGCCAATAGAAGCTAGCTAGAAAGCACTAAAGACTTGGAAAAGTGGCTATAAATGTTACCTAAATAAAAAGGAGTTTTTGTTTTCAATAATTTGGGTTTATCCCTACAAATGTATTGTCAAATGAACTTGGATTTTTATCCCAATGATTTATTATTATAAAAGTTGGTGGTTTACTCTGATCAAAATATTTCCTAACTACGGTCCTGATGTATTCCGCTGCCAAATTAATAAAGACCGATACCACTCATCTGCCCTCGCGGCGCCCGCTCCCGGGGTTGGGGTCGGGGGCTGCGACATCCGCTATGAGCACTGTATAGATTATGCTTCAACATTTCTATGCTTTACTACTCATATCTGTACTTTTTTGGTAGTTAATTTGTATTTGATTATCTAAATTTTAACTTTATAGACATCAAGAACATATATCAGCAGCAAACTATGATATTTTAAACAAACAAAACATAGCCGATATAATAAGAATAATAGACATTTCACCACCAGCAACAAACTATGATCTTTTAAACAAACAAAACACAGCCGATATAATAATAATAGACATTTCATCACCAGCCCTTCTAAAATACAATTAAAATTGACTTTAAAAAGTCAACCAAAGAAAATAAGTCTGCCTTCCTTTTTTACTATAATAGCCTATAATCATGGGCATTAGTAAGCAAGATCACTAGCACTAGCTTATAATGATGAAAATAAGAAGTTCTAAAGGAAAATTTAGCAGGTCATTAAAATGTTTTAACTTATTTGTTCTAGAGAGATCCAAGCAAAACCATATACTTCTAAATTACGTAGGAAAAAATTTCCATATCAGATTATCAGCAAAACGGTTGTGGAAACAGACCCAACAACAATAATCAGCCATAACATAAGATAAAACAGAAAATAATATATTTACAAGCTTACCGAACACATGTCCGCCATATGTTAATTGGTATTAATTCGAATGGATATTTACTTAATAATGCGAAATTGATTAGTAATACTTAGGTCAACATTTTCTCGGGCATTATATGCAAGTTTTGTAGTTTTTATTCTCAATTGCATCATAATCTCTCTGAAACGTTTCTTTAGCACTAAGAAAACCTTCATACGTTGCTTCTTCATTTGTTGGATCCCACGACCAATGGGTCTGCAAAAATAAAAATATAATTTAAAAATGCAAACTTAACAAATAAGCATAAGATATGAAAATATATAATTAATAATTACCCTAAATCGATCATACATACCAGCCACTTCATCCCGCAGAACCTGTTTGAACGTGAGCCACGCTCCATCATGATGCTCACGTAGTATACGGGAGATACTCTTATGAACATCACCATGCACATTCACAAACCTACAATATTTTATAATAACCAAATAAGTATATTTACTATATTATTATATTATAATTGTTATATAATGATTATTATTGTTTACAAACTCGTCCTCCGAACTCTTGATCAATATCCCATGAGAGGTATTACGTAGTGCATCTCCGACATACGAGTTATGCTGAGAAGGATGATTTGTGCCATCCTCATGATCGCTAACCTCATGATTGCCATCCCCGCAATTGGCATCCGTGCTATAATGGCCCGACCCATAACAAGAGATCACACGTGACCGCTGCTCATGCAATACCCCATGCATATCATCTATGGGATCTCCGGAACCACCACGACTACTACTACCACCAAATGACCCACGACTACTACTACCATCGAGTGGTCGATCTCCCTGAGGAGGGACAAGTCCACGACCACCGCTATGACCACCACGACTACTATCTCTATGTCTACGACCACCACTATGACCACCACTACTAATACCACCACCGACACGTACCATAATATATATACACCTGCATTTTATAAAAGAAGAATTGTTAGATATATTATATAAAACTGACAAACCGTATGATTGCACATAATTTGAAGTTGACATGCCATATGATAAATCACAAATAACCAGAGCCATTGTCTAAATGTTTGATGCTGCACAATTTGGTTGTTTTGGTTCATGTTTGAAAATCCTATGATAATTCAGTTGATCTTTTTGTCATTTGGTGTTGCCACTCTTATCATTCTTTTACTTTACACTAGCCATATTAGTACAATAAATAAACAAATTAACTAATGGGCCAGCAGTAGGTTCAAGTATTTTCTGGCTAAATTTTGGCCAAAATTGGTAGAAGACTCCCCTAACAAAGGCTGGAATCAACCTAAATAAGCCTATAATCAACATAAACCTTTCTGAACAAGTCCTAAATAAACCTATAATCAACAATTCACGAGTGAAGCAGACTGATGTAAACCCTATGATTGCACATAACGAATGAACTCCAATGAACTAAATTGCAGCAGACTGATGTAAACCCTAACATAACGAATTGTTAGCTTATTTCGAATTCAAACCCTAGAACTTAATTACAGAGCCCTAATTAACGACCTCATATCTCAGATTATTAAAACGAATTCAATTATACGCCAAATCGTATGAATCAAAGGAATTATATGAATCGATATATTAATCAAATCGCTATATGAATCAAATCGTTATTATATGAAATCAAGCAACAAAGGCAGACTGATGTAAATCGCTAAAAAGATGACATACCAGAACGATTGTGAAATCTGAACGATTATATCAAGATATGAATTAGCAGACAGCTGAATCGAATGTTCCACGATCGATGAACATCGCAATTGATTGAAATTGTGAAATCTGAACGATAAACGATAGGTGTGATTGTGAGGACTGAGGAGTTAGAATTTAGGCTGAAATCTATTTAGGTTTATTTTATGTACATACAATATATCATATGTAAACTTAAGCCTAGTAGTTTTTTTAATCCTAATCCCAATACCTAAAACGTTTGTTACCAATGCGTTACAAAAATGTGACGTATGTGTGACAGTAATAGTTTTAACATTTATCCTCATTAATGAGTTCTTGTAAAACCCGTTTAGGATCCTTCAATGATATCAATCTTAACTTGTGAAGGTGCGGAATACAATCACAAGTTGATTCAAGAACAAATTAACAAATAAGTGAACAATAATATGATTAAACACAAACCAGAGATCTTGCATTCAAAGCTAAACGATGACTGATACAAGACTCTTAACCCCACTCGGTTCCCTTGTGTCGCGACCAATAAAACCAACTAACAACCTCAACCAGAAGGTTGAGATTTGTTTAAATACAAAATACCTAGGCCGAACCCTAGGCCCATTGCGACAAATAGTAGGCTAACCCATCCCTTACAAAATCGGCCCAAACATGTTAACTAAACAAATACATAAAACAACCCTTAAACTACGCAAACCTACATGTATAAACCTTCAGGTTCCAACAATCTCCCCCTAGGTTTATGCATGCAGGTTCTTGATGCTTCAACTATCACGATCACCACCCAAACGATCTTTGAGACAACCGAAGCCCTTTTTGCGAATATGAATGGCTGAAGCAACAGCTGCAGTCCATCCCTTGGCAATTTCTTCATATTTTTCAGTAGCTCTAATCTGATTTTGTGCCAACACTTCCAAATCCTCAAGAGCAAGATTGAGCAAGTCCACTTGATCCACTAAGCGAAAGCTTACATCACCATCACAAACAAACACAGCCTGACCAAGACGCTCATCATAAGCCCAGAAATGTAAGGACTTCAAAGCACCTATTGGAATCTTTTTCACCAATGGAATCGTCTTTTCCTTGTCAGTCACAGGCCAATGCACAATCTTCATTCGCTTCTTGGTGAACGGATCTCTAACTCCTTTAACTAGCTTAACAAACGATTCTGTAGTACGCATTGAGGGAAAGTTATGTAGAACTTCCCTCTTCAATCTCTCGAAAAACATATGTCCAGGACCTCCAGGTTTGTCATCTACATACGGTGCCTTGGACAACTCTGTCAGATCAACCTTTGTGAAAGACTGAAACTGACCTGCGTGTTTATACCATTCAACAGGACCCACTTTCCTCTTAATCCACCATCTCTTTCGATCATGGTCAAAACCCCAGCTGACCACTCCAGAACGATTACCAACTTGATCATAGAGAGTTTCACCAACATCCATCAAATGGTGAGTTGCATGAGCATCATCACCATCTGGGTTCAAATTCTTGTTTTTCAAAATCACCAACTCTCTTTTCTTCTTGATTCTTTCAGCCTTTTCTCTGTCTGCCACTGGATCAGTAACTCTTTTGAAGTATTGTTCCATAGCAGCATTTTTCTCAGCTTCATCCTTTTCGAAAGCTTTTCTTCTGTTTTCAACATCAGTCGGATCAAAAAATTCTTGCCCGAATTTCTTCTCCAGCTTTCCACGTAAATCATAGACCATAGCAAACAACAAACTGACATCTCCTTGAAGTTGTTCAATTTGTTGATTCTTTTGCACTATGATATCTTCAAGTTGAATAATCTTTGCTTCTTTATGAATCGAATCTTGCTCAACCACAATTAGCCTTTTCTTCATCTCTCTCATGCTAATGAATTCATCATCATCACTTGAGTCATCAAAATGCATCCCAAACGGCTCTTCAGGTCTCTTACCACTTGAACTACTAGGCATATCAAGATCTACTCTAGAAAGACCTGCAGATTCCGTAGCACTAGGTATCGTTGTCTTAACAGCAGCATCAGCACAAACACTTGTAACCTGAATATCAGCAGTAGTAGTCTCCAAAACATTACTTTGAGTGGCAACATCAGACTCAAAAATATCTTCAGCATTAGTGGTAGTATCAGTGACATGTGCCTCAAAATCAAAGTCATAAAGACCTTCATCATCTTCATCGGTAACCATGGGTTGATCTTTGTTTTGCTCAACATACATACCTAGCCGAGGATCCCTCCTTTTTCACTTCAATGGTAGGGAATCAGGATCCTTTGGGTTCTCACTAGACTCTTCATTAGAAACTGAAAGATCAGAAGGAGGATTTCCCATCTTTTCAGTTACAGATTTTAATAACAGAGCCAAACTCTCAGCAGAAATCACAGGTGGATCAGTAGTAACAGCAGTAACTACTTCAGCTTCAGGTGGAAGCTCTTCATCTTCACCAGAATCACACATAATTTTAATGCCTTCATCGTCAGAGTCAATTGTCAAAAACTCAGTCTCAGGCTCATCTTCAACACCCCTCTGAATATCATGTTCTTCAGCAACAATAGCATTTGCAGGCACAACATTTTCTTGAACAGGTTGCACTATCACAGGATCAGCAGCAACATCTTCAGTCTCTGAAAATTGACCAAACTTCTCCAACGGAATTAATCCTTCAAACTTCTTTTCAGTACCCTTCTTTGGAGTGAGAGCACCAAAACAAGCAGGATCCATAGGCTTCAACTCCAATGTATTTTCAGATTTCACCAACTCTGGATAACGTGCATTAAAAATCATTTGTAAAAACCTTGGATACATGAGAAATTTGTCTTTCCTGACTCCTAGCACATTCCTCTTCATAGCTTCCAAAACATACTTCGAATAATTGAACGGTTCATTAGTTATTACACAAACTAAAGCAGCAGCCTGTGTACTGTTCAGCTGATCTGTTCCCCCTCTGTTCTCAGATATACACAAGAGAAACATGTACAGCAGAAGTCGCCAATAAGGATGCACAAATTTCTTAACCAGAGGTGGATATCTTCCTTCATAACTCAGTCTAGGCAATATTGCTTCAACTTTGCCAGCTGGAAGCTCTATCGAATCAGATTCTTAATCATTGAACTGCAAAACTTCTCGAATCATCTGCTCTGACACAGTAACATCCTTCTTTTGAACTTCAGAGACAATGACCCCCTTTCCTTCGACAACTTCAATTTTCACATTCTTCCAGAACTCTTGAATAAGACTTTCATAAATAACTGGATTATCTCGTAATGCGTGAACGATACGGCAGCTGTTGAGACACTTCATTAGCGAAGTATACAATCTTCTGTGCTTCTCTGGAGGAGGTGCTAAGTATCCAGCCTGATTGTGTGTTGTAATGAACTTTAAATCCATAGTCTGCACAAAACAGAAGTGCATTACAAGCATTAACAGTAATAATTTCACAAAAATTTAAATTTCAAAGTCAACACTTTTAACTACATCAACTCAGAATTTTTTAATTTTGACTCGAGACCAGCTACTGTTGACTCGAAACCATGAGTCGAGAATCACAACTGAGATCTCGAGTCGAGACCTTGAGTCGAGACCTAAAGATCTCGAGTCACAATCATGAGGTTGCAACTCGCAATCACTGGTCTCGAGTCCTGATGAAATTTGAGTCGAGACGTCCACAAACAACTTTATCCATTCACTTATTTGGATCAAAATTCCCAAACATCTAGTGATCCGTTTGAAGACCAAAATATATGAAATTAGGGTTTTTGGTCATCTTCAAAACAGCATCCGATCATCATCAAACCTTCAAATCATCTGCAAAACTTCAAGCAAAAACATCATCATACCTTGAATAAACAATGAATCGAGACCGGAAACACCAAGAATGATGACTCGAAACCAGAGATTTAAGTCGGAATCAAATCGGAAATACGAAGAACAAGGTTTTCGCCGGAACTTTGAGAGAGAATTTCTTGAAGGTCTCGAGTGAGAAGTGAGGTCTCGACTCGAGACCCTTAACTTATACCTAAACCCAACTAAGTGGGCCTGGGCCGGAACACAGTTTGGGCTGATAAGGACTGATGAAATTTTGAAGAGATTTTCTTTAATAAATCAGTTACAATCAAGTCCATTAACCAGTTAACAATTTTAACCCTTTAAACTTTCTGAGCATGATTGGCAAAAACCTAAGAAACTAAAAAATAAATAATAACAAAAATTATTATTTACAAAAATAAATTAGGAAAATAACGGAGATTACTCAGGGATCAAATCACGAGGTTTCGGGCTTGACTTCACTTATCAACACTGATCTATTACTGAATGATCTAGACGATTGCCAGTATATTTTTCCACCTAAACTCATCTTCCCAGACCTGTTCCATACAACTGCCTGTAACATATTTTATCATGTTTTGATTTCTTAACGATGAACGCCCAGGCAAATACTAATCAAATCCCGGAAATATAAACAGCACACTCTATCATGTATGTAGCTTCCCTACCACATATTTCACAAGTCCAATCCAGATCTCTGAAAGCTTAACTGGGAGTAGGTTGAGAAGATAACAGAATAGATCTTTAGCAGAGATGATATAATATACAAATCAAATGAGTTTTTCTCAATTTGATATAGGTTTCTTGGGGTTTCTTTTGGGCACTAGAGGGCCTTTTTCGGGTGTATTAGATCTACAGCACGACAACGTACAGCTAGGTCAGCATGTATCTGGATGCAGCAGAAGCTGTCGTTGCCTAGCACCTCCAGGTCAGCATATATTTGGATGCAGCAGAGGAGATACACGACTTTTTCAGAGAAGATTTCAGAGTCAGATCAAAACTGTGTGTATCGGGACAACATACAGACATTCAAATAGACATGAACTAAATCCAAGTGATTTTCTTTCCTGGGGTCATGTACTATTTTAGTTCTAAACAGAAACAGCCAATGTTTTCAGTCTAAAGAATAGAGCCTACCAACACATCAATACTAGAGCCAAATTGTTTCGATACTGGTCTTACATGAGTCAGCACTTGACCGCAATGTGAAAATTCATTTCATTTCCCAGTCATGCAACACCTCTTTTTGTATCTTTCAAAGATTTTTAATGTTTTTGTATTTTTCAAATTTTTAAAATTTTTATTGTTTTTGTATTTTTCTCCCCCTAAATTTGTGCATAAATAAAAACTACCTAAGAATAGAAAACTTTATGAACAAATTTACCTACGAAACACAAACATGCTCAGTCAGTAAAACGGATCATTTTCAGAAAATCTACAAGCACTTTGAATTTTGAGCTGCTGACAGGTTTGGTAAACAAATCGGCAGCATTTGCATCTGTGTCGATTTGTTCAAGGGTAATAAGACCTCTGTCGAAGCAGTCTCGAATGAAATGAACTTTTATGTCAATGTGCTTGGTTTTGGAGTGAAAAACAGGATTTCGAACAATTTGAATTGCAGCATCATTATCGCCGTAAATAGTAGTGTTGAGATAAGTCAAACCATAGTCCTGCAATTGATGTTGCATCCACACCACTTGAGAGCAAGATGCAGAAGCAGCAACGTACTCAGCTTCAGCGGTAGATATCGCCACTGTTTGTTGTTTCTTGCATTGCCAAGAAATGAGCCTGTCGCCCAAAAATTGACATCCCGCAGATGTAGATTTCCTGTCACTGTCAGTACCTCCAAAGTTGCTGTCAGAGAATGCAAACAAGTCAAAATTGGAATCCCTCAGATACCACAGACCAAACCGGGGTCGGCCTTTAAGGTGCCGAAAGATTCTTTTAATAGAAATAAGATGAGAAGTTTTAGGATTAGCCTGATATCGTGCACAGTTTCAGACAGCAAACATGATATCCGGACGGCTAGCTGTCAGATACATCAACGACCCGATCATAGACCTATACTGATGTTGATCCACAGATGATCCTTCTTCATCTTCAGTCAATAACGGTCTCTCTGCCATTGGTGTTTCAGCACGCTTTGCGTCCGTAAACTTGAATTTTGCTAGCACGTCATCCACATACTTCCCTTGATGGATAAGAATCCCTTGAGAATTCTGCTTGACTTGTAGACCCAGAAACAATGTCATTTCCCCGAGAGCACTCATTTCAAATTTCTTCTTCATAACACTCTCAAACTCCTTGCAAAGATCCTCACTTGTAGACCCAAAAATAATATCATCAACATAAATATGAACTAAGATTTGATCCTTGCCCACTTTCTTGATAAACATAGTCTGGTCTATCGTGCCACGTGTGTACCCATGAGCCAGAAGATGTTCAGTTAATGTGGCATAACAAGCCCGTGGTGCTTGGTGTAATCCACACAATGCCTTGTCTAGTTTGTAGGCATATTCTGGATGGTCTGGATGCACGAATCCTGGTGGCTGCTCAACAAAAATTTCTTCCTTCACATCTCCATATAGAAATGCGGTCTTGACGTCCATCTGATATACAGTGAACCCCATATACGACGCGTAAGCTAAGAAGATCCGGATGGCTTCAAGTCGGGCAACAGGAGCATATACTTCATCATAATCCAGACCTTCAATTTGTCGAAATCCCTGAACCACCAGTCTTGCTTTATTTCGAACAAAAACCCCTGCAGAATCTTGCTTGTTTCGAAACACCCATCTAGTTCCAAGTTTACGCTTTCCCTTTGGCAACTTGACAAGTTTCCATACTCCAAGCTTCTCAAACTGGTTTAGCTCTTCGTGCATAGCATCTACCCAGCCTGGTTCCTGCAAAGCTATATCAACAGTTTTAGGTTCGATTTGAGAAAGATAGCAAGAATACAAGCAAGTATTGATGGCTCCGGATTGACTCCTGGTCAAAATTCCTGCATTTACAGGACCAATCACATTCTCTATGGGGTGATTTCGTTGAACACTTGTAGGTACTGTAAGGTCAGGTACTGTCTCGTCTTCAGTGGTGGTGTTGCTAGTCTCCCCCTCATTAGGTGCCGCAGTACTATGAACGAAAGGAGTGGTGACAATGCAATCTTCAGGTATAGATTCAGGAAATAGTGCAGATCCAGAACCGCTTGATGCAGAATCACCAGTTGAAGCACCTTCAGGGGATCGATGGGACGTTTGCGGAGGGGTAGGATGCTGTGTAAACATCATTCCCGGCGGATCAATGGTATGATGCCTTACGCTTCCTTCTATCTGTTCTTCATCTTCAGTGTCTTCAAAAGACAACGGTTGTTTGGGAATAGACACACCTGCATCTGAAAAATCACTTGACAAAATGTTAAATGACTTAAATAATTCAGAATAATCGAATAACCAATCTGGACCGACTCTAGCATCCGTCGCGTTCTCTTCAAGCCACTCAATGTTGCACGACTCGACGACCTTTTTAGTTACTTTGTTGTATACCCTATAGGCAGAGCCTTTAGCATATCCAACAAAGAAACATTCGTCCCCTTTGACCTCAAACTTTCCATTAAAGTCCATGAGTAATAATACACATGGACAACCAAAGATACGAAAGTGTGAAACCGAAGGTTTACGTCCTTCCAGAATCTCATAAGGAGTTTTCATATGACGTTTATTTACTAAAGCATGATTCTGGATGTAACAAGCCGTGTTAACAGCTTCGGCCCAAAAGAAACTAGGAAGCTTCGAGTCAGCCAGCATAGTTCGTGCAGCCTCAATGAGAGTATGATTCCTTCTTTCAGCTACTCCATTTTGCTGAGGAGTTCGTGGTGCACTGTAGTGACGATCAATTCCCTTTTCTGTGCAGAATGTGTCCAAAGTAACGTTCTTGAATTTTGTCCCATTATCAGATCGAATAAACTTCACCTTAGCACTCGCTTTATTTTCAGCCAGAGTGATGAATTGTTTCACCAAGACTGCAGTTTCATTTTTATGACTGAGAAAATATACCCAGGTGTAGCGAGAATAAGCATCGACGATTACAAGACAATAAGCTTTCTTGCCAATACTCAGCACATTCACTGGACCAAAAAGATCCATGTGAAGTAGCTCAAGCACAGCCTTCGTCGAGGGTGCTGGTTTAGCCTTATGAGGTTTTCGATGAGCTTTTCCTTTCGCACAAGCAACACACTTTTCAACCAACATAAAATCTTTTATTGGAAGATCACGTACTAGTTGACCTTTAGCCAGACGGTTCAAATTTTTCATGTTCACATGCCCAAGGCGACGATGCCACAGTAGACCATCATGTTCTGAAATCTTTGAGAATAGGCAAGTGATCTCTTCACACGGTTTCTTGTTCATATCAATTACATATGCATTTCCTTTTCTCTCAGCTGTCATTAAGAACCAGTCTTCTGAAATAACAATCCCAGGTTAAAGAACACAACATCCTTTCTTTGTAAAATGAACTGAATTCCCTCGATCACAAATCTGAGAAATACTCAACAGATTGTGTTTCAGTTCTGGAACATAATTAACATTTTCGAAGCTTAAGACGCCGTTTCGAACTGATCCTTTCAATGTGATTCTGCCTGATTCTCCTCCCGCAAATGAGACATATCCTCCATTAAATTCTTTGATATTTACCAGTTGGGATAAGTCTCCTGTCATGTGCCTGGAACAGCCACTATCCATGTACCAGAGGCGCACGGTAGTCCTCCACAGTTGTTCCTGCACGATTAGCGAGATTAGTTAGATTTAGGAACCCAGCCCATAGTGGATCTGGGTTTTCCTTGTGCATCAATATAAGTCACTCTCTGCCACACTAAATTGTCTTTATTCAAAAACTTCGAAGTATTTCTAATGGCAGAGTATTGATAACATGAATGCGATGGATTGGATTGCATGACCTTAGCTTTAGGTTTCCAATGCTTGCTTGACCAATTAGAATAGTAATTACCAAAAGCATTATATTTATGTCTTTGAAAATCATTTTGTTGATTTTGATTTTTGCGTTTAGCAGCATTCCAATCTTGATCAGAGGGTTTAGTCTTGCGATAGTTGTTCTTCATTGTCTTAGTCTTTTCAGTCGTCATTGACTCTAAACAGTGATATCGGTTAGACATGACCTTCTGATTGTGCACTGACTTTTTCTTGTACGATGCCCTTGGGAGTTGAACACAATTTCTGGCAATGTGACCAGCGATGCCACAGTTAAAACATGTTTGACGCTTCAGTTTGTGAGTATTTTGAAAGTTTTTGCACGATTTGCTGGATTTTGAATGATTTGGCGTTTTGTTTTTCTGAACATGTTTTGCTTGTGGTTGTTCTGAGCATTTTGGTGGTTTTTCTTTTAATGACTTCTCACTTATATCAGTTCCCTTTTCTTCGTTACTTAATTTCGGTTCAGTGTTTGAACATGGAGAAGTTTCATCAATATGCGTTTTCTCAATGCATTTGTCATGTGAAACTAATTCAGGTTCATTATCTGAACATGTAGAAGTCTCACCAATATGCATTTCCTTAACGCATTTATCATGTGAAACTGATTCAGGTTCAATCTTGACTACGGTTTCCAATGGGGTCCCACTAGATTCAACATTAGGGACACCCACTGAGACAGATTCAGAAGAAGAATCAGGATACTCTTGATTTTCTTGAGAAGTCGTTTCAGTGGTTTCATTGAATGCGTCCTGAGGGACCTCACCTGTAACACTTTCATGAACTGAAGCGTTAGAAACGTTAGGATCACACACATTAGCTGAAAAACAATCATCACCACACTTATTGTTCAAATTATCAACACAAACACCATCAGTTTTGCCCAAAACAATAGGCTCACAAGACGAAACGTAAGCAGAAAACGACGCAAATAAAGAACGACTAAAAGCAATGTCAGATTCAGTTGGTTCAGAATAAGGTTCAAAATAAGGTTCAGAAATATTTGAAATAATGACTGGTTCACTCCCATGAACATCTCCACACTTTACTTCAGAAATATCATCTGCACATGAAGACGAAACACTAGGATCAATTGAGCCTTTGGAAACAAAATTTAATGGAGTAGACTTTTGTTTCTCAACTTGTCTGTCATGAGAAGACGACTTGTTGTTTTTGGAACCATAAGTCATTTTACTCTCATTCATCATCTCCTCCTCAGTCAGTGGCAGATAAGTGTAATTATCATTATATGGAGGAGGAGTCTGATTATAACCCAAACCACGCCCTTTCTTTTCTTTGTACGCAAGTTGTTGATCGCACAGGTTTTTAACTAGTTTGCTGGAAGAATCAAATTTCTTGATATTAAGTTCATTAATTTTATATCTGTCTCTAATATCTTCCAGTTCCTTAGTTAAAATACATACTTTTTCCTGAGCTTCTAGGAAATGGGCTGTTTTTACACTCACATCATCCTTAAGTTTGATGATGTCTTTTCGCTGAGCCTCAATCTTTTCTTTATAAAGTTTCTCGTTTTTCGACAAAGTAAAATTTTTATTTTTTATGTCTTGATAATCTTGAATGAGCTCAACGTTGTGTATTCTATAAGCTTCAACCCTTTCCCTACACTCAGGAGTACAGAAAACAGAAAGTACCTCTTCTTTGGTGAGACCTTTAACAGGAGCTGAAAGAATTTGAGTCATAAAAGCAAAGTTTTCAGCTGTAGTCTCTTCTTCGGGCTTGGAGTTTTGATCACTTGAGGTCATGAAAGCAATGTTATTTGAAGCAGCTTGATTTTCTGGAGCTGAGATGTTCAGATGCTCAATTTCAGAAGTCCAATCAAAGTTGATGTTGGGCTAAACCACCAGGGCTTGCGCTAATCCTTGCGGTTGAGGGCTTCCAGTAGCAGCAGAATCTGTTATGCTAGCAGTGGTCACAAGAGCTCTTTCTCGATTAGGTGTTACTGGCTGTGTAGGAGTTTGTTCTCTATTCATCAGTGGTTTTGTGCAATTTCGAGTATAATGCCCTTCCTCATGACAGTTGTAACAGCGCAAGTTAAAAGGCACCTTAGCAGCTCCATTCCAGGCAGTGCCCCACCTGTTTTTACCTGTTCTTTTCACAAACTTTTGAGCCCTGAAGGCAGCCATTGCCATCTGCCAGGTGATGTCCATTTCTTCAACATCATCAGGATGGGTCTGTGATAGGTCATCGGGACACCATTTTGGAGGATCAAGTTTTCCTGCAACGAAGGCGTTCAAACAGTTTATAACAGAGGCTGCGATATCTAAATTTTCTTTTGACTGTTTAGTAAAGAAAGCTATCATCTCATTATTCGCAGTGGAGGCGGAAGCAGCAGTAGAAACATTTCCAGCATTCGTAGTGGAAGCGGGAGCAACTGGAGGAGCAGCTTGATTAGAGGACCCTGAGCAGTAAACATTTGCTGAAGTGGGAGCAGTCTTAGCAGATGTGGTATTGCGAAACATTTGAAAACCTCCTTGAGACAACAGAGTTGTGTTATTGTTGTTTGATGAAGTGGGAGCAACAGAAAAACCGGCGGCTAACATGCTGTTTTTGTAGTTGGTTTCTCTTTGTTTATCATCTAGTTCACACGCTTTGATATGAGAGATCATCTCTGACAGGCTGCATCTCGCGAGGTCTTTAGTTTTCTTAATCATAGCGACATGATGATCCCAACTCTTTGGCAATGCATTAAGAAGCTGTCTATTGGTGGATGCATTTGATGTATGAATTTATTCCATTTGCATTTGTGTCACTAACTTCACAAACCTCTGAATTTGATTGTCTACAGTTTCACCATAAATATGATTGAAGTTATTGAAATTTTGTTGCAGCAGATTTCTTCGACTCTCCTTCATATCTTCATTTCCTTCATAGACTTCGATCAGTGATTCCCACAGTTCTTTGGCAGATTTGCATGTGCGAAATCCGATAGCAATGTCAGGACCCAAACCCATAGTCAAGTACGAAAGTGCTCGGTCATCTTCTTCAACTATAAGCACATCATCTTCGGTATATTGATCTCTAGGTTTCTTCACCTTAACACCTGGTTCAGTGGAACTTTCCATCATAATCTCCCTTGGACCCCTTAAAATTCTTCGCCACAGTTTATAATCTTTGACCTTCAAGTGCTGTTCAAAGCACCACTTCCACTCAGGAAAATCATTTGCATCAGTCAACCTTGGAATGCGTGTTGTGGTTCCAAGCTTTGAGTCCAGTTCTTGTTGGTGGTTAAGGGCAGCCAATTCAGTGTTATTTGTTGTCATAATTAATTAATCAATTAATTATTTTTAAACGGTCCAAAAGTGTTTACAGTTCAAAAGTCCAGGTCCAAGTAACGTTGCAGAATGACGTTGCGAGTCGAGACCACAATTGCGAGTCGAGAACAAGAATCAGACAACTCGAGACCTAGTTGGTTGCGAGTCGAGACCAAATCCACACAAGTCGAGACAGCGATGGTTGCGAGTCGAGACCAGAGCAAAACAAATCGAGACTGTTGATGGTTGCGAGTCGAGACTAGAGCAGGACTAGTCGAGACAATTAACGGTTGCGAGTCGAGACTGGAACAGTACAAGCCGAGACTGCTAATGGTTGCGAGTCGAAACCTGCAAAATAGATATGAGATAAACACTGTTGACTCGTAATCCCGGATTTTCAGCACTTTTCAAAAATTCAAAGATATCGCAATCTTTGAATTTTCTTTGATCACCAACTCCCGAGAAATCAGCTAACAATATCCTGAAATCACACAAACCACAATCAGCGATATCTTTCAATGATTTACACGAAGAACAGTTTGAATGTTTAATAAATATCACTGCAAAACAAACACCAAAACCGGATTAGTAGCAACTGATGTTCTTGAATCCGATTGATATCAAAACCGAACCAAGAATGGTTTCTTGGCTCTGATACCAATTGTAAAACCCGTTTAGGATCCTTCAATGATATCGATCTTAACTTGTGAAGGTGCGGAATACAATCACAAGTTGATTCAAGAACAAATTAACAAATAAGTGAACAATAATATGATTAAACACAAACCAGAGATCTTGCATTCAAAGCTAAACGATGACTGATACAAGACTCTTAACCCCACTCGGTTCCCTTGTGTCGCGACCAATAAAACCAACTAACAACCTCAACCAGAAGGTTGAGATTTGTTTAAATACAAAATACCTAGGCCGAACCCTAGGCCCATTGCGACAAATAGTAGGCTAACCCATCCCTTATAAAATCGGCCCAAACATGTTAACTAAACAAATACATAAAACAACCCTTAAACTACGCAAACCTACATGTATAAATCTTCAGGTTCCAACAGTTCTCGTTAGAGTTGCGTAGTAAAGTAGTATAAATGTTTGTGATTGATAATGATAAACCAAATAAGTCTATAATTTAAAAAAATCTACAAATTTGCCACAAAATTGTGACAAAAATATGGTGTTTTTTTTTTTTTTTTGTTACTATTACGTCGTAAATTTGTTCCAATAATTAGGGATTTTTTTAGTCGTCAGAAATGCTTTAAAATGTTGAAAATTTGCAACGCATTTTTCTGTTGGAAATCTTCGTTGGAAAATGTCATTTCTCTAGTAGTGCTCGATGGCCTACGACGGTGACCGGTATGCAGGTAAGGAGTTGAGTGTAAGTTAGGGTTTGCTGGTCCCACAATTCTATAAAGTGTTTCAAATTTTCTTTTAGTTTTATTATTTTTTAGTACTGGTAAAATGGACAGTTTTCGTCCTTTATGTTTGTAGTGGATTGCAATGGATGCCCTTTAATTTCAATAATTACAGTCATAATCCTTTATTTGTAAATTCATTACACCCTAGGTCCTTTAGCACTAACCAGGTTACTTTTCATGGTTAAACCTAGTCATGTGAGTTGTACATGAGGGTATAATTGTATTTTTACCCATTTATTAAAAATATATAATAAACAAAACATTTAATACATAATTACATACATATAGTGAGAGAAAGAGATAAAAATCTTTATTTCATCCTCATCCCCTGCCATCATCTACCATCAACTCCACCATCCTAATCCAACCACCACCATTTTGTACCAAGAAATTTAAAGCAAGTAACTGATGACAACCCCCTCGGATCAGACTCATATCTCAACGGAGGTTCGCAGTTGTGGCCGGTGAACGGGACGCTGGTTTCAACTGTGATTGTTGTGGTGGCTTCGGTGGAGAACAGGCAGCGGTGGAAGAAGGAGACGGAGGATGCGGAGGAGAGAGGTTTTAGGAGACCGGAGCTCCGACGAGTTAGAGCCATGAGGATGGTGGTTTTGGTCAGATCTGAGATCTGATTCTTTTGGAAGGTCTTGGATCTGATAGAAAAGATGTCGATGCGGTGATTGGACATATGTATGCTCCAGATCTCAGATCTGGTTGGGGGATACATGTTGTTCAAGAAGTCAAATTACTCACCAAGAAAGTAGATCAACATTTGTTATTCCAGAGATATGTCTGTTGATTGATATATGCAAACTTAAAATATTTGTTTTAGATCTTATTTCTTTTCATATGTGAAAAATGTATGTATTGATCTGTTGAAAAAAGACAGTATGTGTGAAAAGTGATGGTTAAATGTATTGCAGGGAAATGGTTGCAGAGTTTATTTATAAAAATGGATGTATTGTTGTGGACAATGGTCAACATGGGAAACTACTTGTTGATATATTTGTATCTCAAATGAATATAACATCTTTACTTTGCAGGAGAAATTGATCAGATTGTGATGAATTTTGGATGTGATTGTAAGCTTTTAGAGAAAGAGAGAGGGGGGAGAGAGTTGTAATTTATTTTCATAATAAGTTATTAAATACTGTAAATAATTAAGTAAAAAGACTAAACTGCCCTTATATAGATAGATTTAACTGAGCATTTTAACCAAGTTAGTGTTAAAGGACGTAGGATGTAACGGGTTTTACAAATAAAAGATTGTGACTGTAATTATTGAAGTTAAAGGGCATCCATTGCAATTCAAAACAAACATAAAGGACGAAAACTGTAATTTACCCAAATTTTAATGTTATCCACCATCAGGGACCACCTAAGTTATAAATTTACAACCAATGAGCTTTTAGGAGCTTCTAACTTTAATCTTTTAAGAAAAAGTGTCTACTCAATAAAAATATTTGTTTGGTTGAAGAAGCTTAAAGCTTTTAGGTTAGGAGCTTGAAGATTTTGGTTGAACGTAGTAGCGTTTAGAAGGAGCTACAAGCTTTTAGGGAAAAATGACTATTTTAACCTCTAAGTATAATGAACTTTTTAATGCACAAACTTTTTAAATTTTTAGTTATGTCGATTTTGCTGCCCCGCTTGCAGTGTGCACATATAATGTATATATGTGTGGGCACTCGGAGGGGGGGGGGCAAAAGTGAAATGGTACTGACTTTAACGTTATTTTACTAATTTTGTGAAAATAACGTTAAAAGCGGTGGATGGTTAATCATGCATCATGTGGTGGCATTAATAGCCGAAAGACACAGGGGTACATGCATCAATCAGTCTCTGTCCCGATTGTTTGAGTGTTATGTGTCTTAGGTCGATGGCTATATACAAAACTACAATCGAGCGGAGGTCTCACTAGAAGCAGCCTCTCTATTCCTACGGGGTAGATGTAAGACTGTCTACATCTACCCTTCTCAGACCCTACCTTAGCTTTGCTATTGGTGGGATTTACTGAGTATGATGATGATGATGAGTTATGTCCATTTTGGTCATTTTACACATTTAATTAAAAGCTCCAACTACTTTGTTAAACACCAAATATATCTAAAAAGCTACAGCTACCAGCTATCATCTATCATCTAACAGCTACTAGCAACCAGTTTACAACCACCAAAACCATCAGCTACTTTTGCCAAGCATACCCATAAAATGATAAGGACCAATAGTGCAATATCTGCAAAGCATATGAACCAACCAAAAAATTAACTCTTTAGTTTTTATATCTACTTTTGTCATTTTCCATTTTGTGATTTTTTCTATAGTTTTATATTATTTTACCAAAGGAATTCATACACCATGTTAGTTAATTAGTTGAAAGCAAGTGATAAGTTAGGTTAAACATATAGAAGGAATTGAATGTTGCAAAAAGGTATATATTACTTAAGCGCCTTAAACAACTTTATCTCAAAAATTAATTAATTATTTATAATCCATTCAGTAATATTTACGTTAAGGCATCGGATCCTTGGGCATTACGCAAAAGACGTAGGAAAACAAGAAACTTGCCTCGGACATTTTGCACTCGACTTTTACGCCTGCTGGGGACAAGCTTGCCGGCCCTGACTATAAATATATGCTCCTTGTAGCCTCATGCATATATAATGTTTATTTGTTTTGTTTATTGTTTACTCAAAATAAGTTTATTTGTTTATTATTTACTCAAAATAATAACTTATGTTTATTAAAATATGTTAAGATATTAAAATAATTAATCATACCTGTCAATATTATAACAAGAATGCCTCAAAAAGAAATGTTAAGATATTAAAATAATTAATCATACCTGTCAATATTATAACAAGAATGACTCAAAAAGAAAATAATTGAAGTAGTTTTTTCCTAATCCTAGCTGTCAGGTTATGATTAATAAAATAAGAATTGACTATTTCTCAAGAAAATTGAAGCAAGATAAACTTTTAGCAAAGCTACCGGTTGATTATGATTTGTGATCAGATCAACGATGCTAAAAATAATAAACGATTTTAACCATACACCATTTTAGCTAGTGATTGATATAGCTAGTGATTGATATACAGGAATGAGAGGTGGAATGGAATGAACTTAATTACGAGGGAATGAAAAAAAAAAGTGTGTTTGGTTGGTCAACGTAATGGAATCACCCATTACATAAGTCATTCCATTTCCTCAAATTCATTTCATTCACTCCCCCTGTTTTTTTTCCATTCCATTCGCTCTCTCAGCCTACGTCACAAACACCGCCCATCACCTCCACCATCTAACACCAACACCACCACCACCATCTACCAACCACCGCCACCGTCCTCCGCCACCACCACCGCCCGCCGTTGCAAACCACCGCTACCCCAACCACTACCGCCACCCTCCGCCGACCATCACCACCATCCTCCCCTGCCACTACCCGCTACCGTCGACCACCACCACCCATCGTCGTCGCCGCCACCACTACCTGTCGCCACCACCATCGACCACCATCGCGGCCACCCGCCACCACCGACCCGACCACTACCGCCATCCTCCGCCGGCCACCTCCCGCTGGCCGCTGCTGTCGACCACCACCACCCACCGTCGTCACCACCACCATCGCAACCACCCGCAACCATCGATAACCGCCACCCCGACCACTACCGTCACCCTCCGCCGACCACCACCACCATCCTCCGCGGCGACCACCCGCTACCGTCAACCACCACCACCCACCGTCGTCGCCACCACCATCACCGCCACCTGCCACCGCAGAACACCGCCAACCCCGACCATCGCTGCCGCCACCGCTAACAACCGTCACCCACCGACCACCGCCACCCACCACTGCTACCACCGACCACCGCCACCTATTGCTGCCGCCGCCACCGATCACCGCCACCACCCTTCGCCGATTTAATTCACTCCTTTTTTCTTACCTATCAAACAACACAATTTAATGATTTATTCCTTTCCTGCATGATAAACAAACAAGACTATGGAATGTAATGATCCATTTCATTCCTTTGTCCATTCCATTACCTCGTCCATTACATTTCCATATCTATTCCATTACGCCATACCAAACAGACCCTTATGCGGGCCCAAGTAAAAACAAATTAACCGAAAACCAAATTAACCAAAAACCGGTTATCGGTTTTTTTGTACCCCCATTTAACCAAAATTAACCGAACCGAACGGTTCATATTTTCATCTATTTCTAGCTTTATATCTCTGGTTCATGTATTCCATATTTTATATCTCAATTTCATGTATTTATACTTCCATTTCATTTGTTTATACATTAATATCATGTATTTTGTTAGTGCATAAATGTCTATCGCCTCCGTCAATCTATTTCGTAGCTGAAACAGAAGTAATCTAGGCTTTTATTGTTATATTTAGATAGTAAAGGTAAGGTGGCAATTGTGTAAATAATAAGACTTCTCATTGTAACCTTGGCCTATAAATATTTTGGTGATTCAAGTCTAAAGAGAGAAAGTCTAGAGAGAGAAAGTCTCTCCACGTGATTTTTGCTTGTACACGTCATCTTCATCAATAAAATCACGGTTCTAGTACGTTATTGTGTGTTTGGTCACGCACATTCACGGATTCCGCACGTCGAACGTTCGTTACGCAATCGAACGGCGTCAAAACCGGTCCTACATATTTATACATGAAATTCATGTATTTCTAAGAAAAAGTTTTAGCCCGAGTAGGATTTTGGCTATTAACTGAAATTAAACAAATTGAATTAAAAGCTATCAATCATAGCAAATAACTCAAGTTGATTAACCGAAAACCAATTGATTATTAAAATAAACTAGCTGATGACTTCGGTTTCGGTTTTGGTTGAGAATAATAACCAAAACGACCGAACCATGCAAACCCTTGCAGTGTTTGCCTAAGTAGCTCTAAGAATGATTGTGGAGATGACATGTTGCTATTCTTATAATTAGGATGGAAATGCATTTTGGTAATAAAACACAAACTGTCACCCTTTTATTTTCTTAAAATATACAACAAAAAATATAGTACGACAATATCTAGCATAAAGGTGGTGGATGATGGTGTTGGAGTGGTTGTCAAGTGGTGGTAAGTGAGAGAGAGGGCTGCCAAGGATGGGTTGGAAGTGAACCAAGCCCCTCTATTTATATGTGAATTTTGTCCCTCCACACGGCCCCGTGTCCATGTGGCACGGCCCGTGTCCCTTCTTTCTCTATCTTCCTTTAATGCCCATTGTCAGATCGAGAACGAAACCACTACTTTCAAGCCCTGTTTCTTGACCTGGATGTATCCATTTCGATTGTCAGATATGCTCCGTGTGTGACCTGCTTCGACTCATGCTCTGTCCATGCATCTTCCACTTGAATAATGATTTATGAAACATAGTGATTTAGTGATTTATGAAACACTGTTAGCAGAATGATTTGGAATTGGAATTAGAATTAGTATAGGAATTAGAATTTGAAGGAATTGGATTTGGAATTTAAACTTTCCAATTGGAATTGGAAATTGTTGGAATTGGAATCTCAATTCCGTTTTTGTTGTATTTGGTTGTCAAATGAATTGTAATCCATCACCCCGGCACCCGCAACCATCAGTTCGGGTCGAAACGGTACGAGTCAAAATGGTTCGATTCGATTCGAAACGGTACTGGTCGAAACGGTTCGCGTCGGAACGGTTCGGATCGAAACGGTTCGCGTCGAAACGGTACGAGTCGAAACGGTTCGCGTCGAAACTGTTCGGGTTTAAAACGGTACGAGTCGAAACGGTTCGTGTTGAAATGGTACGTGTCGAAACGATACGGGTCGAAACGGTTCGCGTTGAAATGGTACGTGTCGAAACGGTTCGATTCAAAACGGTATGGGTTGAAACGATACGGGTCGAAATGGTACGGGTCAAAATGGTTCGCGTCGAAACGTTTATGGTACGGTTCGGTTCGAAACGGTACTGGTCGAAACTATTCGTGTCAAAACGGTATGGGTCGAAACGGTTCAGATCGAAACCAGAATGAGTCGAAACGGTATGGGTTGGAACGGTTCGGGTCGAAACGGTCGAACATTCCAATGAATTTACTTTAATTCCTTCACATACAGGAAGGATTTTGAATTCCTTTAATTAAAGGAATTTGAAGGAATTCATGTCTAATTACAATTCCAATTCCATTGTCAATCAAACACATAAAGATTGGAATTGGTATTTTAATTTCATCAAATTCTGTGAACCAAGCATCTTAAGAGATAGAATTCAAATTCCAATTCTATTAAATTCCATTTAATTACTGCGAACCAAACGCTCCCTCAGAATTTTTGGTAGGAGAGTTGATGAAATTGGTGATGGGGAAATGAAAACAGGCGATGTTGCTTTAAGGTTTATGATATCAACACCTTTAAGACACTCATGTTTAAGTTGCTTGTACAAATTGATTTAATCAGTTGTACATGTCTTAAAAGTTGTAAATTACCAAAGATATCCTCCAATATGGATTATAATATAGCATAAATTTATTGCATACACAAATCTTCATACAAACTAGTAACAACCTTCTTATCATGACACCCCTTTGAAGATTATTTATATGATGTCACATTATGGACAAGAAAAGAATTATACAACCATATCAACTCAAGTACTCAACCATGTCAACTGGGAAAATTTTGGAAAACATTTTCAGTGGGAAACACCACAATATGCCTTAACGGCATAGTTCTCTATGCCCTGACCTCCACTAATGTGGAATTTGATGAAATCATCGTATTTAAATGGATTGAAAAGTAACGGGTGTTCATCATCCACCATTTTTTCAATGGCTTTTAAGGTGTTCCCATGTTTTGGTAGTTCAAAAAGTGCCAAGGTAAATCTAGTCTTGTTTTCTCTCATCACAACTCTATGAAGTGGCACATGCAATCGCCCGTTCAGCCATACCTGCATATGCACGTATCGTTAAGCTTAAGTAACTATGTTTCACAAAGGTTTTAGTTCCACGAAATCTAAAAGAAATAAGCGTATCACCGCGCAGATATTACCAATGAATTCCACGAAATCTAAAAGAAAAGAAAAACTAGTTTTTCAAAATTCTTTAGGTAAATTAAGGACGGAATCCACAAAATCCATATATATATATATATATATATATATATATAGGGAGCCGCTAGAATGAAAACCACCCCGAGTTGTAAGAACCGCGAGAACTACACCCCACGGGTGGGCGTTCACCATGATTTTTTTTTTACAACTAGATGTGTGTATTATAAACACAGCCGTAAAAAAAATTTTAAACGCCGCGGCCGAGGGGGTAGTTTTTTACACCACAAGTTTAGTGAAAAAAAAAGAAAAAAGAAAAAAAATTAAAAACACCAAACTTGTGGTGTAAAAAACTACACCCTCGGCCGCGGCGTTTAAATTTTTTTTTTTACGTCTGTGTTTATAATGCACACATCTAGTTGTAAAAAAAAAAATCATGGTGAACGTCCACCTGTGGGGTGTAGTTCTCGCGGTTCTTACAACTCGAGGTGGTTCTCATTCTAGCAGCACCCTATATATATATATATATATATATATATATATATACATATATATATATATATATATACATATATATATATATAGGGGATGTTTCAAATGAAAATCACTTTTATTACGAAAACTCGAAAACTAACTAAAAAAACCTAAAAAACACACCAAATTTTTTTTTTCAATTTTTTTTTTATAAAATCGCAGGTTTTTATATATAAAAAAAATACTTTTTATCAAAAAAAATATTTTTTTGTAGTACACATGTGTAATACTACACATGTACATGTGTAATACTACACATGTGTAGTATTACACATGTGCACAACAAAATTTTTTTTTTTTTTGAATTTTTTTTTATATAAAAAAACCTGCAAAAATTGGTATAAAAAAATTGGTTTATTTTTTGGCTTTTTTAATTGGTTTTCGAGTTTTCACAATAACTAGTGGTTTTTCATTTGAACCTTCCCGTATATATATATATATATATATATATATATATATATATATATATATATATATATATATATATATATATATACATATATATATATATATATATATATATATAGGGGGCTGCTAGAATGAGAACCACCTCGAGTTGTAAGAACCGCGAGAACTACTTGATCCGGGTCGAGGTGGACCAATTTTTTTTTTCAAAAACGTAGATGCATGTATTATAAACACATTCGTTAAAAAAAAATGCCGTGCGTGTAGTTTTTTACACCACAAGTTTGTGGTTTAGGAGTTCCGTAAATTTACGGAACTCGTAAACCACAAACTTGTGGTGTAAAAAACTACACGCACGACATTTTTTTTAAATTTTTTTTTTACGAATGTGTTTATAATACATGCATCTACATTTTTGAAAAAAAATTTTGGTCACCTCGCCCCGTACGGTGTGGTTCTCGCGGTTCTTATAACTCGAGGTAGTTCTCATTCTAGCGGTCCCCTATATATATATATATATATATATATATATATATATATATATATATATATATAAAGTATATTGTACATTACGGTTTAACGTACTTCACGTACAACAACATGCGTGATTTGTTGTGTAACATGCGTGATTAATGTTTTCAATATGCGTGATTATTGTGTTTCAACATGCGTGATTATTGTGTTTCAACATGCCTGATTTTGGATTTTTTACTTATATCGTGTGCGGTTTTAAAATGAACGTGCGTAATTACATGTCGTACATGATGTACGTTAACCTTCCTCTCTCTCTCTCTCTATATATATATATATATATATACATACATGGGAAGGATCAACTAAAAAGTGGATTTTGCATAGGTAGCCTAAGAAGGAATGTGATGATGACATGTGGCACTCCTAAAAAGTAAGAATGAAGGGCATGTTGGTCCTTATAAATAGGAGTGAAAATGACATGTGCCACCCCTTTTGTTTATCAAAAATACAACAAAAAAATATAGCACAAAAAATTGTAGTACAAAAAAATATAGCATAAAAAATTGTAGTAAAAAAAATATAGCACAAAAAATCTAGTACAAAAAATATAGCACGAAAAAATTCAGCAAAAAAATATAGTACAAAAAAATCCAGCACAAAAAAATTGAGAAAAAAAAATCAAGACAAAAAAATCCAGCACAAAAAATTTAGCATAAAAATATAGTACAAAAATCCAGCAAAAAAAATGTTATATAACATAGAAATACAACACATTTTAGTGGGTTTTTTTAGTATTCATATTTTATATAGCAATATGGTACTCAAAATAAAGATAAAAAGAATCTCGATTTTACGGTGAAATTTTTTTGAAAAAATACTGTAGTATAAAAAAGTTATGAACGTTTAAAAAATGGTGGTGAAATATGCATGTGCCTTGCATGTGGAGAAAGAAATTTCATAAATATGATTTTCCCAAGATACCCCTTACACTCTTCTTTCTCCTACACTTTTATCTTAACTACTGATTTGAAAAATGAATATTAAGATTTCTTCTTATCCTACTTAGGCAAAATAAACTTTTAATTTGATCTTATCCCTATATATATACATATATATATATATATATATATATATATACATATATATATATATATATATTCAAAATTGGTTAGGAAAATTACGGACGGAATCCACAAAATCAATATATCTATACCACTATCCAATACAATTTTAGATAGACAAAATTGTATATTCATAGTCATGTTAAAACAAATTTAACACAATGACCAAGACACTGATTCAACTACCAATTTAATATATTGAAATTTAATAAAGTCTGTCTATTATTATTATTATTATTATTATTATTATTATTATTATTATTATTATTATTATTATTATTATTATTATTATTATTATTATCAAAATACAACTCTTTAAGATAAAAAGTAATTTTCACGTGATATTAAGATGTGATATGAAGACCATGTTAAGACGCGAGATATTAAGATGGTATGATATATTAGATTATAAAGTGAAAA
Source organism: Helianthus annuus (assembly GCF_002127325.2). Lineage (NCBI taxonomy): Eukaryota > Viridiplantae > Streptophyta > Magnoliopsida > Asterales > Asteraceae > Helianthus > Helianthus annuus. Next base: position 136,715,205 of record NC_035442.2, read on the forward strand.
TTGAAATTTAATACGCAAGATATTAAGATGCGATATGTTAAGACGATATGATATATTGGTTATAAAGTGAAAGTTTGAAGTTTAATTCTCCATCATTTAAACCTAATTAAATACCGATCACCTCCTTATCTTCGATGTAGCGGTTACTTAACCTTCTAATAATCAACACCTTCATCTTATTTTGTTTTGTAGTTTACCACATGTTACTTACGTTTAATGTCTCCCCGGCCATGACTATGAACAAGTTAGGCGAAAGCTTTACTTTTAGCCATTCATCGTCTTTCGTCAGAATCTCTAGCCCTTCAACATCATTTTGATGCAAAATCGTCATTACACCAGCATCTGCATGAGTGTGCAATCCTAGATTGGATTCATTTGGTTCGGGCACTCGATATTTCATGAGCTTAAGCACATAATTTGTTAGTTCGATGTGTTCGTGCAAATACATTTCCAAATTCAAGATTTCGAAAACCATCTTCTTGGTCATCACATTTAATTCCCAAAGCTTCTTCACATACATATGGATGTCATTGCTACCACACAAAAAGGAATACGTATCCGTTTTCAATAAAATTTATATAAGAATGTGAAGAAAAAAAAATTAAACTACGTATTCAGATTTTTTGTAAAAAATATAAGAAGCACAAGTTATTAAAGAAACGTTGATAGTAAAGCCCAATAACGTTTATTATCAAGGTTCAATGAAGTAAACTATATGAAACCTTACCTAACTTGAGGGTTGCCTTGAGGCCACATGAGATTGGTGAACTTTTGGACTTGTTCTGGGATGTAAGGATCATCGATACCCATGCTTTCATACAACGGGAGTTGTGGCGAATTTCCGATATACCCGTAAAACATCTTTGTTGAGGTGTTTTTGGACTTGGTTTCAGTCGGGAGATTAAAAAGGTTCTCTATTGCACTATATACGGAATTTTGAAGGTCAGGTGAAACTCCACCTATGGATGCGTGGAAGCAACCATACTCCTGAAGAGATTCAAGAACTTGGGTTTTGATGGAATCATAGACACCAAGGTCTGGATTCTGGCTATCTAGCACCGAAAAATCGATCACAGGAAGCTGAATATAAGCATCTGAACCCATTTCGGTGTCGAATAAGTAGTTTGGAACGGCTAGTTGATTAAGTACTATTTATAATGATTGTATTTGTCTTTTACTAGCTTATAGAAGGAAAGTGTGATAAGATTTGGATACTTTGGTTCCAACAGGAATATTATCTTGGATTACTGGTTGGTGAAAACGAAGAAGTTAAGGATTATATATTCGGCAATTACGGCTGGATCGGATCATAGCCGACCTGGGATTTCATTCTCTCTTGTGTCCATATTGCATGGTTTTGTTCATATATTATTTAGGGTGGGGATGAAATAAAAAGTTTATTTTGGCTAGAAATGATAGAAAGCAATATGATTAGGACATGTGGTAAAATTTAAAATAAAGGGGAAGGGTATTTTAGTCAATCTTATCATTTTTTCTTCCTTTTCAAAACCCAGTAACTTAAAAACCCATCATTTTCAAAAACCACCATCTTCAACCATTTATTCACTTTCTATTTCAATAATCACTACATTATAGTGCGATTTTCGTCACCAATCAATTATTCAAACACACGATCAATGTGTTCTTCATCATTTTTGAAAAAAATCCAGTTTAATTTCATACAAAATCTCGTTTTTTCCGGTGATTTTGAAGATAATCACTCGATCCGTTCGATTCGAACGCTGATAAGTGTTTCAATCATTCAAAATTCGTCAATTGTTGAAGAAATCACTTCGATCCATGTAAGAAATTCTTTAATTTCATTTTTACGATTTGGGTTTTTAATTTAGTTATTGCGTTTTATGCTCTTGGCGGGGGTCCGTGGGCAGCGCCCCTGGTAGCGGGGTCCCAGGGGCGGCAGCCCCTGGCGGGGTCTAAGGGGCAGAGCCCCTGGCTGGGGTTGAGCTTTGGAAAATTTAATTTTCTGTAAATTGGCTTTGGAATTTTTTTTCGATTAAATTGTTTTAATAAAAATGCATCAGAAAATTTAATTTTCTGTAAATTGGCTCTGGAAAACTGCATTCGTAAACTGCATTGGTTCAGACAATTCACAGCACAGACAATTCATAGCACAGACAAAACTATTGTCATGGTTCAATGCGTTTTAAAGAGAACACTTTCTTTGGTGTTTTTAGGCAATTGCGTTTTAGAACTAAAACATTTTTATGTGTTTTCTGGCCATTGCGTTTTAGAAAAACACATTCTTGAAGTGTTTTTAGTCATTGCGATTTAAGTAAATACATTTTTAAGTGTTTTCAGTCCATTGCGTTTTACAGAGTACACTTTCTTTTGTTTTTTTAGGCAATTGCGTTTTAGAATGAGACATTTTTAAGTGTTTTCTGGCCATTGCGTTTTACAAATAAGACATTTTTTTTTGTGTTTTTGGTGCATTGCGTTTTAGGTATAACAATTTTTTATGTGTTTTCAGTCATTGCGTTTTAGAAAACAGACATTTTAAGTGTTTTCTGGCCATTGCGTTTTAGAAATAAGACATTTGTTTGTGTTTTTGGTGCATTGCGTTTTAGGTAAAACATATTTTTATGTGTTTTTAGTCCATTGCGTTTTAGAAAATACATTTTCTTTTGAGTTTTTAGGCTATTGCGTTTTAGAAATAAGACATTTCTTTGTGTTTTCTGGCAATTGAGTTTTACAAATAAGACATTTCTTTGTGTTTTGGTGCATTACGTTTAGAAAAATGTCATTTTTTAGGTTTTTTTTCCATTGCGTTTTACGCAACTGAGTTTTTTTCCATTGCATTTTACGCAACTGGGTTTTAGAAAAAAAATTTCGAAAATATAGCAATAGTATACTCGTTTTAAAGATAAAAAAACGCTCGTTTTTTTGGTGAATTTTTTATAAAAAAATAATGTTGTATAAAAGAGTTATTAACGTTTAAAAAATGGGGGGAATTGGAGGAGAGAGAAACTATTGACTTGGATTGACTAGAATACCCTAAACAAACTCACGCGTCTCGTTTCTTCACTTCAATTTCTCTGATTTAATCTTAGACTTTGATTAACTAAATGGATGGTCAAGATCACTTGATAGCCTTATTAGTCAAATAAACTTCCTATCATATCTCCACACATATTATCTATTCTTGCAAAGTCTATTACACCATCATCACGAGTTAACAGTGATCAGCCACTGCTAGCCACCAAAAATTAGGCATCTTCATCCTTAATGTAGCTAATGGCACAATAATTCTAAAAAGAACAAAACCAAAAATTAGAGCACTTGGAGGGAGATATAAGAGCCATGGTTGTGAGAACAGAATACCCATGGATCCTTGAGTCTCCTTTTTCATAGGATTGTCCTAGAAGGATGCTATTGTATACAACAAGGTATAAATACGTTTAAAACTGAATAACATTGTATAAAAGTATTTAACACTGAATAGCATTTTAGAAATATATTTAAAACTAAAACCCATCTAAAATACATAAAGGTAATTACATAACAATGTATTAGGCCACCCAGGGTGGTTATCTTTTTGTCCTTGATGAATTTGTATAATGCGTGATTTTGTACAAAACACCACCGCCACTCCAATGGAACACGTGTCAAACATAAAACGCGTAATATTTTTAACGCGTGATTGTTTTGATTGTTTGAGGGAAATTGTTGGTTGTGGGAAAATTGTTGGGTGTGATGGTGAGTGATGGGCATTTCCAAAAAAAAAAAGGTTGTGAGTGATGGAATAATGCTTGATGACATAACAGAACTTAATTGAAAGTTGTGAGTGAGTGATGAGTGACGAGTGATGACCACCCTTACCTCCTTGAGTAGTGACTTCTAAATACTAATTTTTAATAACCAGAAAATCATATGAGTAATTGTACATTTTAGAATAACTTACATTGAACTTCCATGCGGTATATGTTGAAAGTTCATTTTCGTAGGTATTAGAAACTACGGCCATCATTCTTAATGTCACTACAAGAAATGTGAGCATTAGCGGTAACATTTTTAGTGGCGACACTTGACATGTCGCCGCAAACGTCCAGTGATGGTGTGCTCCTTCAAGTGTTAAATATGATAGTTGATAAGGAGATGGATCTGAGGGATTGCACTTTTCCGTGCTTTTCGCCGCTAATGACCCTAATAACAACACGCACCAATAATTTCCTCTCGTCTGGCAGTACTCTTTCTTCCCCAAAAGCCTTGTCTTCCCTCTCTTTATCCTAAAATTTTCTCCATCGGTCCAACTCCGTACGAATTCTCACCACCAGAGCTTCACACCACTGGAGCTTCTCACCCATACTAACTATCATGCGCCTATAAAACCAACAATAAAGTATAGCATCTTCAACAACAATGTGAGTTTTCTGATTTTGTTTAACTAGTTTGTTCTTATGTATTTGTATAGTGTTTTAGGAAATTTTGACGGTTTCCGGTCCTAACCCAGCTGTTCGCACTAATTTTAGCTTTTAAATAATTGAATCAACTATTTAAGCTATTCAAGTGTCCAATTGAGTGTTTTGGTTGTGCATTTGGTTTGCTAGCGTAGACAAATTTAATATAGTAACGTTAGCCTAGACAAGACATGATGGGTAAAGGCACCAAATTTAATAGTGAATAACATATAAAGGTAAGGTTTTGCAAGTTGAAGAGAAAGAACATGACGGTTTATGATATTTAGAACTACTACAAACATGATAGTTCTATTTAAAAGTATGTGAGAAACATTAATATTAAAATATCTTGCAAAATGGAATTGAAAAGGTGACCAAAACATGAATGCTAAAACTCATGAGAATATGTTGTAGTGGGAGAATGTCGTTAAAGTTATTCTAGTCGGGGTGGCAAGTAGTGGATTATATTGGTCATTGCATGATCCAAATAGTTTGTATTAGTAGTGCATGGGTCAGGGTATGCAGAGACATTAAATGTGAGAATGTGTGCGTGTGATAGCGTATGAAAATTAAGCATGTAAGTATGAGTTTATTTAAGTATGTAACAGACCAACGTAAAAGAACCACTTGGGTTATGCTCACGTATAGGTGCGAATGTATGAGTATAAGTATGAATGATGACAATTGCGTATATAGTATAAATCTAAGCATAACGAGTTTAAGCATATAAAATGATCCTGAAATTATGAGTGTGTAAAAACGAAGTGTAATGATAATATGCGTGAGTTTTCCAAGAATTATTGATTAAAACGTGTATGATGATATGCATGTGTAGTTGTTTGAGCAAATTGTTGAGTTTATTGAATCAAAATAGATTGAGTTTGTTGGGAGTGGAAAATCATATTTGTGAATGTTAAGAAAATATAAAGTATCCATTTGTTACGTGAGATGTGTTTTGTAAGAAGAAAATGCTACCTTTTATTTCAAAAAGAAAGGGAGTTACGTATGTCAGAGATTGTCTGGTCTTATGAAGTTTCCTTGCCCACGTGTTTGGATTTAGAATTGTGCATTAGCGGTGTCTGAAAAGATTTCTGAAAACAGTGAGTTTGCTTCATTTAAAGTATCCTGTATTTAAAATAAGAAAAGCGGTATTTCGATGTTTCTCGTGAAAAAAATTGGTTTTGAATAAAATTTTAGCAAAATAAACTTTAGATAGTCGAACTTCATTGGTATAGTCGTTTAGGTGTAGGGTTACTATGTCTAGTGTATGTATAGGGAGTGAGTTTGAGCGACGATTGTGGTAAGTTGATTGAATGGTAGTTTGATGGTAAGGTGTTAGATTTCGACTAAGTGTCTATAGGTTTGGTTCTTTGGTGTTCGCAACATGGTTAATGGGTAGTTACTAGTCGTGGATATTAAGAGTTCCTCTAGGTGTGGTTCGTATCGAGTTTCTTGGGTTGCGAGTACAGATGAGGGTTGTAAGAGTTTCATCCTTGTTCTAAGGTATTAATGGATTTTTTGGTAGGAGAGCTAGTTCTAAGTTAGGATCTACTGCTAGAAATCGAAGTCTCGAGGGTGTATGGATAGGCTATTTGCATTTGTTGGTTAAGTTGACTATGGATCGATCATGTTTTTCCAACTAATTGGGGTTGACGAAGCGACATCCATAAGTTTTATATGTATACGAGTGAAAATTTCCTTGGTTACCTATTGGGAACAAAACGTCTTTAGTATAATAGTATAATATGAGCGTGTTTTAGTGATTAGGTCGAGTATAAAGTTCGTGGGCAAGAGATTAATTAGACTGATTAGGTTAGGTTAATAGGTAGCATTTCATAAAATTTTGAAAATCGGGTAATAAATCATTTAAGGTGTGATTAGGAATTTTGTGCATCTGATTTACATAAAATAGATTGTAGGGTAAGAAATGCATTTGATAAAAACAATGAGATTTGAGATTTTTTGCATAAGTAGAACTTTGACAATTGATAAAAGGTTTAAGTATAAGACTTGATAGTGTGGTTGGCATGATAAAGTTTCTTTAAAAAAGAGAGTTGGTAACGATCACCGAGGTAAGGGAATCACCCCTCGCCCGTTGGTGAGGTCGTATTAATAAGGGAAGGAGTGGAGCTAATCATCAAGGTAAGGGAATCACTCCTATCTTGATGATATGCCTCTATTTTGGGATTATAAGTAGCGTAAATCTTGTTGGTGGCGTTCTGAAATCATGCATATAAATAACGTATAGGTATAAGAAAAGGATTAGTATGATTTGTGTTTAACCATTGTGAAAATAATTTGAATTTTGAAAAGGAAAAATTTGGATTGTGATGAACGTAAAATTAATGCTAGTAAAAGGGAGGTTTGATTAAAACTTGGATTGTTCCGAAACGGAACTTTGACTAACCAAAGTGGTCGAAAGTTCTTTTGAGTTTGGGAAGCATGCATTGGCCTAATAGGTAGAATACTCTCGCCAAAATTTTATTCACCATTCCGGTTACAACATGTCCCTAATCAATCGAAAGTTCGAGACTTGGCGGGATTTTGAAAGTCGAGGAGTGGGACTAGTTGACAAGATGCGGGTTTCACCCCTAACTTGACAATCTTGTACCCTAAGTGTGGTTAGTACTCGTCGGGTCAAGAAAGTTAATTCTGACACGTTGATGAGGGTCCACTAGAGTTTGAATTGGAAATTTTCCATCGAGGTAAGGATTTCTCCTAACTTGATACCGAAATTTCGTGCCAAAATGAATATGCGGATTGAGAGTCTTTCACCAAATTGTGGGTTTCACACCATTTTGGTGAACTCTTCTCGTTTGTGTAATACGAGTGTTTTCATGTTTTTAACATAATCGTGTAAAGTTGCCTTAGGAAAGGCATATATTTTGAAATAGGAAAATAAATATGATCACATAAAAGACGTTTCAAAATTTAGCATATAAGTCAAGTATAGTGCTTAACTATAGACTAGGTCAAAAGCATGGCAATTTTCCTAATTCCCTATAGTTATGGCTCTGATACCAATCTGTCACACCCCAATCGATGATGGAAAAATTGGAGTGAGACGAACGAGATTACTCGAGACTTCATAACACTAAAGGTGAAAAATATTTAATAAACATTTTCATTTCATTGCTAACATCAAGTACATTGTTTGAAATAGAATACCTTGAGTTTAAAGCAAAATGAATTACAACAATTATCGAATGACTAAACTAATAAACATGAATTAAAGTTTGGTGTGTTTTTAGGCATCCTACCAGATTCCGTGCATCATCATCATCAAACTCCTGCAATACGTTTTAAAGTATAGTTCAATACAAAAGTATTGGCGAGTATACAAGTTTTGAGTATTAGCATGTGTGTATAAGAGTTTGAACAATACACCTGACAAAAATAGTTAACGAGATTAATGTAAACATGGCATACAATTTTACAAGTCATCCTTTGATTACCGCAAGTATTAAAGACTTAACATAACCACAAGACTACGGGCGGTGCGTTACTCCTATAGCTCTATACATGTTAAGAGGAGGCTCGTACAAAGTTAATGACAAGTAAATCACATAAGAATCACCCAAGTATACAAATCAAGTATCACGTATTTAAGCATGTATGATTGGATTATTTGTGTGTATGATTTAAGCATAAAGTATGATGACGTATGTTTAAATAGTATAACGTATTGCACCCAAAAGTGTAAAAGGAAAAAGGGTCATGTATACTCAAAATTTTACAAAAGCTTTCCGATTATCCGTGAGTGACGAGTTGTTTGAGAATGCGGAATCGAAGGTAGGGTCATATGGCATTTATGGAGTGGTTAGATTCGAGATTTAGAATTCAAGTACACAATTATGTATGCATAAAAGTATATCTAGTCTAAGCACTCATTTTGACACTAAGTTGTATGTGATTTCATGGGTCCTAGATTGCCCATTAGAATCAACAACAAGAGACTTAGAATCATAGATAAGTTAGCCTAAGATCATGAAGGATAATCATAAACCGATTGTCATCATAAATTCGGCCATGTTCATATATGTATATATACATATATTTATATAGTTATAAAAATAATCCTAAGCTAAGTCCATCGTGAGTTTCATAGATTGTCATGTAAGTCAAGTATGGAGGATTAACCTCATTGTATGATTCACCAATACACAAATCATCACAAGGATGATTTGGATGGTCATGAATGAAAAGAAATAAACAACTAACTAACACATCATCAAGTAGCCAAGTAAGACCTAACCGGGTGAGCCAACACAACATGGAAAGAGTTAACTAAGTGTCGGAGGCTAGACAGGGTTATGTTACTTTAAGACTAGCAAGCTACTTGAGTGTTCAAACACAAGGTACACAAGTGAGGTAGTGGAACTAGTTTGAAAACCCAAACCTCCCACGGTCCACACTTCTACCAAAACATAACTTCTGCATCTTCTACCAAAACATAAGTTCATCCATAGTGGAACTCAATTGATCCTAACACTTCGTCTTCATGTGCAGATAAAGTATATGAAGTAAAGTGTGGAGATGTTCTTGGGAGTGAACCAGTTGTTCATTCTAATATTTCTGAAAATTATTTTGAACAAACTGAATCTGATATTGCTTTTAGTAGATCTTTGTTTGAGTCGTTTTGTGCTTATGTTTCGTCAAGTGAGCCTGATGTTTGGGGCAAAACTGATGATGTTTGTGTCGAATCCTTGAACAATAAGTGTGGTGATGATTGTTTTTCAATTAATACTTGTGATTGTGATGTTTCTAACTCTTCAGTTGATGATTGTGTTACAGGTGAGGTCCCTCAGGATACATTCAGTGAAACCACTGAAACTTCTTCTCAAGAAAATCAAGAATGTCCTGATTCTTCTTCTGAATCGGTCTCAGTGGACGTCCCTAATGTTGAATCTAGTGGGACCCCATTGGAAATCGTGGCTGAAAGCAAATCTCAAGAAGATTCACATGATACATATGTTAAAGAAACATGTGTTGATGAAACTTCTGCATCTTCAGAAATTAAAACTAGATCTGATTTTGTAAAAGAAGAGGTGATCACAATCAATGAACAGTCACAAGAAAATGTTTCTGAAAAGGAAATTGAAACAGAAACTGAATCGTCTTTTCAAAATGATCCTGATAAAATTACAAAAGATGAAAAATATCATCCATCTGAATCTCATGCTTGTGCTAGTTCTGATCAACAGGTACATAAGAACTCAGAAAAGGCACATGGAACACATGCAAAGAAATCAAAGCAAGCTCGTTCATCTAAACCAACCAGATCGGCTACTGTTGCTAGCTCTTTGAATCTCCATACATTGAAGCGACAAACATGTTTCAACTGTGGAATTCCTGGACACATTGCTCGAAATTGTGTTCATTGCCCAAACGGGCAACAAAACGTTAATACTCACTCTTGTACTGATGTTTGTGAGCCGGTTCACAACACACAAAAGGAGCCAAAACGAGTAGATCAACATCAGGGATATAAGAAGTCTGCTCATCAAGGACAATCACAATCTCGTAAGGCTCGTGACAAGGTGAAGAAAAGCTCCAATCAGGGAGAAAAGACGAAGAATGGTGCTCAGAGCAACAAGACTTTTGCAAACAGCAAATACAAGCACCCAAATTCATCTTCGTCTAAGAGTAATGTGCAGGCACATCCAAAGCAAAAAAGACCGATTTGTCTTTCAGGGCCTGCAAGAGCTACATAAGCTGATCAGAATGCCTTCTACGTGAAGAGACAAACATGCTTCAATTGCGGCATTGCTGGTCACATTGCTCGGAACTGCACAAATCGTCCCTATGTACCCAATCGTGTGCAAAATCAGCGGGTTACACCAAAGTATAAATACCATTCTAAGCCAATGAAGGTATCTTTACCTAAGGCAATGAAGAATGTGAATCCGAAGGTTATATCTTCTGATGGGAATTGGAACGCTGCTAAAAACAAATGCAAAGCTTCTCAGGAACAAAAACGTTTTTCTAAAACCAATAAACCTGAAACAGCTAAAGTTGCTCAATCGAAGGCAACAAACACGTTTGTGAAATCGAAACAGATTTGGAAACCCAAATCCAAAGCAGCTACGTCTCCGATTCTTGAAATTAAAGGGGACTTATGTTTAAAGGAAGTGTCTTATTTTGATGCTTCAGGTAATCCCAGGACCACGATGGCCTGGGTACCCATGTCTTACTAATCTCCTTACTTTTCAGGAACAACTAAGGAGGAGCTGTTGACAATCTCTGGAATGTTGATAGCGGTTGTTCCAGAGATAAAAACGGGTAACATTTCACTGTTGCAAAAAGTTCAAATTTTTTTTTTACAACTGATATGTTTCCTTTGGAGGAGATTAGAGAAGTAAGATAAGATCAGCAAAAGGTACCGTTTAAATTCAGTACTTTGATTTGAATATTGATTAGTCTTCAATTTGATGACAGAACGGTTAAGCAAAAATATTTTTTTTCTCTCATTCTTAGTTCATTATTTTGTATATAAAGTGTCCTTTGTCTAGTAAATGGTAAATTTGTGCAAAATTACAAGATTTATGCACAATTTAAGGGGGGGGGGAGAGGAACATATAGATAGATATAGAGTTTAAGGGGAGAAAACTCAGAAAAAGAAAAATACAAAAAGAGTTTGATGTATATATATGTATTGCTTTAGGGGGAGAAAATGAGAAATATACAAAAACATTAGAAAAATGAAAAAGCCAAAAAGAGAAATTACATGATATGGGAAGTGAAATAAATGTTCGTGTTAAAGGGTTTGACTAACACATGTAAGGTGCCATAGCTGAAAAGACTAGGATCTACTGCGATATGTCGATAGGCTTGACGCTCAAAATGATAAAAGATACTAAGTGATATAAACCTAACGAACTATGTACCATGTGGGTAATATACCAACGACGTATGATTTTATGGTCTTAAATCTTGCGTTGATAGATAGCCAACATCTGAGGTTTCGGGTCTTTATATTGTTGAATCATTTGGGGATATCTTAGCTGTCCTTCTGTTGCATCCAGATTATATGCAGACCTAGACACAGTCAAGATATCTTAAAAGATCCCAAAGAGGACAAAAATCCTAAGGAATAAAATCTCAAAATGAGAAAATTTCAAATGCTCAAAGAGCCAAATTCGTACCAAAATGGTATTTGCCTTGCCCTCGTTGGACAAAATCATTGGTCGCTCTGCTGTACGAAAGTACTGACCTGTCACCAATGATCTAACGTTGTAAATAAAAAAGGATGACATCAATATACTCACCTATTACGATGAATCGTTGTGCTTACTTTGATCGCGGGGGTATGCCTTGGAATGGGACACACGGGTATAATAGTATAATATTACCTTAAGCATATCACGAAGTTGAAAAATTGAAAGTTGAGCGTTAAGGTTTAAGTGGACAAATATATTGGCAATTGCATAGACCAGTTTGATTAGGCTCGTACTGAAAAGTGTTCCTTAGTCTGCCTGAGAAAGAATTTTGATCCCATTGCAATTGTAATTGTATATTATGGTAGTTGTTTATATTTTGAGTTTTTTATTTGTTTTTAGTTCTTTAAAAAATAAAAAAATAAAAAAATAGAAAAATTCAAAAATACAAAAATAGTGTCTTGCTTTTCTATAAAACCAAAAATAGAGTGTTTATTTGTTTTTCTTAAAATTAAAAATGTAACCATTCTTGAAGATTTGACTGATCATCAAAAGTTGAAAGAGTTTGAATTGTGAAATCCGAGTACAAGTACTTGGATGTACCTAGTGTTCATATGGTACTCTCCCTGTTGCAAAAGAAATGTTTGCTTATAAGTTTGTGAGCATGTGCAAAACTTGGTTTCAATCAAGAACAGGGGTTGATGAAGACTGAGATGCTGTTAGTTGCTGAAGAAGCCTGGAGTAGCTCAACAACAAGATGTACTTGAGTCAGAAGAACCGGATACGAAACGCCGTCTGACAGTGAATGTACATTTGAAGAAGTACCATGAACCTGCTTGAAAGAAAAAGGAATGAAGAAGAAAAGAGCTGTTGAGAATCCTCCTCTCACATTCTTTTCGACAAGATCTTCAAGCAAATGCTGATCAAGATCCTGATATGAAGCTAACCACAAGAGCTGAAGAAAGAGACATAGTGCTGAGAGTTCAGAAGTCAAGAACTTCCACAACATCTACAGGATTGTGACAACCATAGACTTCGTTGAAGACATTGCTGAATTCATGTTATGAAGACAATTTGATGGCATCAGTCTAGGGGGAGATTGTTAGGCCCTAAAGTGTGAGACTGACACATCAAATTAACACAACGGGCTATGGTTACGAACTAGGTCTTACCGGGTTAGTTAATATTAGGTTTTAGACCTTTATAGGTCACTTGGGCCAAGCTTTAGGCCATGTGGGCCAAACAGGCCCAAGGGGAGCCCATGTAGGAAAGTGGGCTTGAGTTAGTATATAAACAAGTTTCTAACTTGTTTTAGGGTTTGAACCTTTGGAACCTCCATAGATATAGAATTTCTAGAGTCATAGAGAGTGAGGCGATTTGGTGGTAAAGACGCTTGTACCAGACGGTTTTCCTTTTCAAGTAATAGAATCGTGTGCAAGTGTTGAAAGTGATTTTCGGTACTGTGTTCTTCATATTTCATATTTTTCGGTTTTTCTTGAATCACCTATTGATTGGATTCCGCACAATCAATAGGTTGTTTGATATCATTGAAAGATCCGGCTTACGGGACTTACAAGTGGTATCAGAGCCAAAGAACCTGTTTCTAGGCTCGGTGTGAAATTTTTGTTAAAAATCATCAAGAACATTCTTCGGTGTTCTTCGTAGTGTTCATCGAAGTTTGGTAAAAAACAGTATATTTTGGTGTCCAAATTTTGAAAAAGGTTGTTAAAAGATTAAACATAATCTTTTTATTTTTCTGAAAATATTTTTTTTTTTAAATTTTCCGAAGGGAGTTGATGAGTTGATTGAAACTTTCCATATATTATTTTAATATACATGTGATCATCAATAATTATTTCAAATCTTCAAATTGTTCACAAGTTGTTAATTTGGTTTCGAGTCAACTTGTCTTCACTGGTCTCGAGTTATCTACACTTCACTGTCTCGAGTCGCAATCTCTTCAACCATCATCATCATCCTTGGTCTCGACTCATCAACATTTTCACCGGTCTCGACTCACAAAGCTTCCAAGGTCTCGAGTCAACTGGTCTCGAGTCATGACCATTTCAAGTTTAAGCTTTCTGTTGATTCCGAGCCGCAACCGACAACTTATCCTCACCGGTCTCGACTCATTAATCATCGTTCTTCTCCAGTCGCAACCACTGTCTCGACTCACAAGTTTCACGGTCTCGAGTCGTCAACATCATTTCACATAGCTCTCGACTCATCAATTTTCACAGTCTCGAGTCGCAACCACGGTTCCGAGTCGCAACCGAGATCTCGAGTCATCTCTTTCTGTTCTCGAGTCGCAATCAGCAAAGGTTTCGAGTCATTGATATCTGAGTCGCAACAATCATCCACGAAACCTGCAACTCCGTCTCCGGTCATCGTTCATCATCATCTTCATCGAGTGTCGTCCTCCTCCGTCAACCTGCAACTCCGGTCTTCTCGGAATTCCTATCATACGCCGACCACCATCATCTTCCGATAACCTTTCTTTTCAACCACCTCAGGTCACCGTCACCGTCATCCGCCACCATCGTCATCGACGTGCTTCGTCACGTGCAATTCTGAAAGCGGGTTCGATCGCGCGCAAAGTATTTGAGTAAGCAAGTACACGAGTTCTCGTTTGGTTTGTGTTTTGAGGAGAAGAACAAAAGTATCAACCACCCGCTGAAATTATGGCATTCATATTTCAAAAACCCATGGTTCAAGAAATGACTGTTGAAGATATACTTTCTGTCTTTTGCACTCCTGAGTGTCGAGAAAGGGTTGATGCATATATAATACACAACGCTGAGCTAATACAAGATTATCAAGACATAAAAAATAAAAAATTTACTTTATCAAAGAATGATAAGCTTTATAAAGATAAAATTGAAGCTCATCGAAAAGACATCATCAAACTTAAGGATGATGTAAGTGTAAAAACAACCCATTTCTTAGAAGCACAGGAGAAAGTATGCATTTTGACTAAAGAACTAGAAGATATCAGAGATAGATATCAAATAAATGAACTCAATATTAAGAAATTTGATTCTTCCAGCAAACTAGTTAAAAATTTGTGTGATCAACAGCTTGCATATAAGAAAAAGAAAGGGTGTGGATTGGGTTTCAATCAGGCTCCTCCTCCTTATAATGACAATTACACTTATTTACCCATGACTGAGGAGGAGCTGATGAATGAAAGTAAAATGACTTGTGGTCCCAAAAACAATAAGTCATCATTTAATGGCAGAGCAGTTGAGAAACAGAAGTCTACTCCAATAAATTTTGTTTCTAGAGGCTCAATTGATCCTAACACTTCGTCTTCATGTGCAGATAAAGTATATGAAGTAAAGTGTGGAGATGTTCTTGGGAGTGAACCAGTTGTTCATTCTAATATTTCTGAAAATTATTTTGAACAAACTGAATCTGATATTGCTTTTAGTAGATCTTTGTTTGAGTCGTTTTGTGCTTATGTTTCGTCAAGTGAGCCTGATGTTTGGGGCAAAACTGATGATGTTTGTGTCGAATCCTTGAACAATAAGTGTGGTGATGATTGTTTTTCAATTAATACTTGTGATTGTGATGTTTCTAACTCTTCAGTTGATGATTGTGTTACAGGTGAGGTCCCTCAGGATACATTCAGTGAAACCACTGAAACTTCTTCTCAAGAAAATCAAGAATGTCCTGATTCTTCTTCTGAATCGGTCTCAGTGGACGTCCCTAATGTTGAATCTAGTGGGACCCCATTGGAAATCGTGGCTGAAAGCAAATCTCAAGAAGATTCACATGATACATATGTTGAAGAAACATGTGTTGATGAAACTTCTGCATCTTCAGAAATTAAAACTAGATCTGATTTTGTAAAAGAAGAGGTGATCACAATCAATGAACAGTCACAAGAAAATGTTTCTGAAAAGGAAATTGAAACAGAAACTGAATCGTCTTTTCAAAATGATCCTGATAAAATTACAAAAGATGAAAAATATCATCCATCTGAATCTCATGCTTGTGCTAGTTCTGATCAACAGGTACATAAGAACTCAGAAAAGGCACATGGAACACATGCAAAGAAATCAAAGCAAGCTCGTTCATCTAAACCAACCAGATCGGCTACTGCTGCTAGCTCTTTGAATCTCCATACATTGAAGCGACAAACATGTTTCAACTGTGGAATTCCTAGACACATTGCTCGAAATTGTGTTCATTGCCCAAACGGGCAACAAAACGTTAATACTCACTCTTGTACTGATGTTTGTGAGCCGGTTCACAACACACAAAAGGAGCCAAAACGAGTAGATCAACATCAGGGATATAAGAAGTCTGCTCATCAAGGACAATCACAATCTCGTAAGGCTCGTGACAAGGTGAAGAAAAGCTCCAATCAGGGAGAAAAGACGAAGAATGGTGCTCAAAGCAACAAGACTTTTGCAAACAGCAAATACAAGCACCCAAATTCATCTTCGTCTAAGAGTAATGTGCAGGCACATCCAAAGCAAAAAAGACCGATTTGTCTTTCAGGGCCTGCAAGAGCTACATAAGCTGATCAGAATGCCTTCTACGTGAAGAGACAAACATGCTTCAATTGCGGCATTGCTGGTCACATTGCTCGGAACTGCACAAATCGTCCCTATGTACCCAATCGTGTGCAAAATCAGCGGGTTACACCAAAGTATAAATACCATTCTAAGCCAATGAAGGTATCTTTACCTAAGGCAATGAAGAATGTGAATCCGAAGGTTATATCTTCTGATGGGAATTGGAACGCTGCTAAAAACAAATGCAAAGCTTCTCAGGAACAAAAACGTTTTTCTAAAACCAATAAACCTGAAACAGCTAAAGTTGCTCAATCGAAGGCAACAAACACGTTTGTGAAATCGAAACAGATTTGGAAACCCAAATCCAAAGCAGCTACGTCTCCGATTCTTGAAATTAAAGGGGACTTATGTTTAAAGGAAGTGTCTTATTTTGATGCTTCAGGTAATCCCAGGACCACGATGGCCTGGGTACCCATGTCTTACTAATCTCCTTACTTTTCAGGAACAACTAAGGAGGAGCTGTTGACAATCTCTGGAATGTTGATAGCGGTTGTTCCAGAGATAAAAACGGGTAACATTTCACTGTTGCAAAAAGTTCAAATTTTTTTTACAACTGATATGTTTCCTTTGGAGGAGATTAGAGAAGTAAGATAAGATCAGCAAAAGGTACCGTTTAAATTCAGTACTTTGATTTGAATATTGATTAGTCTTCAATTTGATGACAGAACGGTTAAGCAAAAATATTTTTTTCTCTCATTCTTAGTTCATTATTTTGTATATAAAGTGTCCTTTGTCTAGTAAATGGTAAATTTGTGCAAAATTACAAGATTTATGCACAATTTAAGGGGGGGGGGAGAGGAACATATAGATAGATATAGAGTTTAAGGGGAGAAAACTCAGAAAAAGAAAAATACAAAAAGAGTTTGATGTATATATATGTATTGCTTTAGGGGGAGAAAATGAGAAATATACAAAAACATTAGAAAAATGAAAAAGCCAAAAAGAGAAATTACATGATATGGGAGGTGAAATAAATGTTCGTGTTAAAGGGTTTGACTAACACATGTAAGGTGCCATAGCTGAAAAGACTAGGATCTACTGCGATATGTCGATAGGCTTGACGCTCAAAATGATAAAAGATACTAAGTGATATAAACCTAACGAACTATGTACCATGTGGGTAACATACCAACGACGTATGATTTTATGGTCTTAAATCTTGCGTTGATAGATAGCCAACATCTGAGGTTTCGGGTCTTTATATTGTTGAATCATTTGGGGATATCTTAGCTGTCCTTCTGTTGCATCCAGATTATATGCAGACCTAGACACAGTCAAGATATCTTAAAAGATCCCAAAGAGGACAAAAATCCTAAGGAATAAAATCTCAAAATGAGAAAATTTCAAATGCTCAAAGAGCCAAATTCGTACCAAAATGGTATTTGCCTTGCCCTCGTTGGACAAAATCATTGGTCGCTCTGCTGTACGAAAGTACTGACCTGTCACCAATGATCTAACGTTGTAAATAAAAAAGGATGACATCAATATACTCACCTATTACGATGAATCGTTGTGCTTACTTTGATCGCGGGGGTATGCCTTGGAATGGGACACACGGGTATAATAGTATAATATTACCTTAAGCATATCACGAAGTTGAAAAATTGAAAGTTGAGCGTTAAGGTTTAAGTGGACAAATATATTGGCAATTGCATAGACCAGTTTGATTAGGCTCGTACTGAAAAGTGTTCCTTAGTCTGCCTGAGAAAGAATTTTGATCCCATTGCAATTGTAATTGTATATTATGGTAGTTGTTTATATTTGAGTTTTTTATTTGTTTTTAGTTCTTTAAAAAATAAAAAAAATAAAAAAATAGAAAAATTCAAAAATACAAAAATAGTGTCTTGCTTTTCTATAAAACCAAAAATAGAGTGTTTATTTGTTTTTCTTAAAATTAAAAATGTAACCATTCTTGAAGATTTGACTGATCATCAAAAGTTGAAAGAGTTTGAATTGTGAAATCCGAGTACAAGTACTTGGATGTACCTATTGTTCATATGGTACTCTCCCTGTTGCAAAAGAAATGTTTGCTTATAAGTTTGTGAGCATGTGCAAAACTTGGTTTCAATCAAGAACAGGGGTTGATGAAGACTGAGATGCTGTTAGTTGCTGAAGAAGCCTGGAGTAGCTCAACAACAAGATGTACTTGAGTCAGAAGAACCGGATACGAAACGCCGTCTGACAGTGAATGTACATTTGAAGAAGTACCATGAACCTGCTTGAAAGAAAAAGGAATGAAGAAGAAAAGAGCTGTTGAGAATCCTCCTCTCACATTCTTTTCGACAAGATCTTCAAGCAAATGCTGATCAAGATCCTGATATGAAGCTAACCACAAGAGCTGAAGAAAGAGACATAGTGCTGAGAGTTCAGAAGTCAAGAACTTCCACAACATCTACAGGATTGTGACAACCGTAGACTTCGTTGAAGACATTGCTGAATTCATGTTATGAAGACAATTTGATGGCATCAGTCTAGGGGGAGATTGTTAGGCCCTAAAGTGTGAGACTGACACATCAAATTAACACAACGGGCTATGGTTACGAACTAGGTCTTACCGGGTTAGTTAATATTAGGTTTTAGACCTTTATAGGTCACTTGGGCCAAGCTTTAGGCCATGTGGGCCAAGCAGGCCCAAGGGGAGCCCATGTAGGAAAGTGGGCTTGAGTTAGTATATAAACAAGTTTCTAACTTGTTTTAGGGTTTGAACCTTTGGAACCTCCATAGATATAGAATTTCTAGAGTCATAGAGAGTGAGGCGATTTGGTGGTAAAGACGCTTGTACCAGATGGTTTTGCTTTTCAAGTAATAGAATCGTGTGCAAGTGTTGAAAGTGATTTTCGGTATTGTGTTCTTCATATTTCATATTTTTAGGTTTTTCTTGAATCACCTATTGATTGGATTCCGCACAATCAATAGGCTGTTTGATATCATTGATAGATCCGGCTTACGGGACTTACAGGTTTCGAAACTTGGAATATAACATGTATGAACTTAAAGTAGAAAAGTTTTTGAACTCACTTCTTGGTGTAGTTATGAGCTTGGTGGGTACCAGATTTCACCAAGCTTACCTAAAGAAATATAAAGTACATGAACTTTGAACAAAACAGAATTTTAATCTTACTTTGGACCTCAAATGTGGTGAGGTTTCATCTTAGTTTGCCATCGCAAACTTGTGAAAACCTTCATAGATGTTATCCAAGTAAAATGATGGACGAAAATAAGAAGAAATAAGTAAAGAAGTGAGATATAACTCATTTAAAGGTCTTGAAACTTTCTGCCCAAATATCAGAGTTCTTGAGATTTTTTAGAGGATTTGGGAGTGGATTTGATATTTGGAAAGTGAAAATGAGGGTTTGGGATGTTGCACTTATAGTGGGTAAGTTAGGTTAAGTGTTAAATGTGTTTTAAAGGCAAGTAGGTGAGAGTTAGGATGAGAAATGGACCAATCTGCACGCTGGAATGATATGGTTGCGGATCACGGCCCTCCACGACATGTGGAGAAGGGGGAAGGGGCTGCTGCGTGCCACGGCACCTTCTCTCCGGCAAACTTTCAATGTTTTACAAGAACAGCCCCTGTAGTTTAGTTTTTAGTGTATTTTAAGATATAACTTGTATTATTAACATATAATTAAGTATAAATTATGTATGAAAGCATAGATCAAATATCGTGAGTGCAGGACTAGGTATTTAAACGTATAATAAGTATCAAAACACGTATTTACGACGAATTGTATGTAAAACAAGTACGAATTTGCGTGAGAGAAAATGTGTATCAAACATGTATATATGTTGAATGTAAAACAAATGTGTATAATAAATGTATAATTTATGTAAATGACCAAGTTTTATTACGATTAAAGCCTCGGAATACAATAATTGGAAATGAAATACGATTACAAGAGAATGCGAGGTTCCATAAATAGAATACAAGACAAACTTTCTAAATAAGGAAAGTTCTAAAAAGTGAGGCATTACATAACTCCTACCTATCGTATGCAAAACTAAACTGCTGAAATCTAATTGGAATAATATTGTTTCTGAGATCGACCTCCATTCATGTGGAGGATTGTTGGAAGTTTTGGGAGTGTGAATGAAAGTCTCAAAAAGTTTTGGTGTGGGAACAAAGTGAGTGGTTGTTTATAAGGTAAAGCATTTACTACTCCATTGTAGCTTTATGACATGTTTTACCACAAGTCCTACCGGCACGCAGGGGGGGTGCAAAAATGAATTTCTGAACTGGAATTTAGTTGAACTCGTGCGTGCCCGCACGTCCCGTGGACACGAATGCAGCTTTGAAAACCCAGGCCCGCATGAGGCTGCTTTTTGCACTTATGATTATTCGTTTTAATGATCATTATTTTTTCAGTTTTAAGCTGATGCACTAATGACCATTATTTAGTAATTATTTGTTTTAATTTGGCGCAATAATGGCCATTACTCAGAACCAATGATTGGTTATGGTTTGATGGCTATAAAACGAAATCAAACGATCGGTTTAGACACACCAGAACATAACATTCACTCTCAATCTCAATCTCTCTGCTACAACATCTTTGGTTTCATTTCAGGCAAGTGATCAAGTCCAACAGTAGGTTGCTGCTGTTTCGAACCGGCGTACCCTGTAAACAGACCGCGTATCTGTTTAAGGGAATTGTGTTAAACACAAGCCCGATTCACTGCTACTGTTTTCTTTTTGCTTTCTTTGTTTTCTGTTTCGTGTTCATATTAGTAGCTCAACACTAACATTAGTGACCCAGCCCACACAACCCACTAATTTACCGCATCTAGCAAAGACTAAAAGAAAGACCTATTGAAACAAAATGAGAAGCACGGTTTTAATAATACGAAATACGAGGTTTTCAATAGTACTAAATACGATATTGAAAAATTGATGTGAAATTGTAATCTACGTGCTTACTATAATGATTTATATGTGAGGGATTCAATCACGGGTCAAGTTGTAATCAATGTTTTAGTTTTCAGAGTTATCATGATGAATCCTACACAAAGCATAAGAAGCCTCTGATTCTGAATCAAAATGTAAATTCTTACTGACACCAACTTGTCCTTGAGCTGCAAAGCATACAAGTGTAAATAAGAAATAATCATTGTTCAACTAAAAAAATCAGGAATATTAGAAGAGGAAACCTTTTACATATGTGCAGGTGGCAAGGCCATCAATAGCCTTACCACCTTTGCCTTTTTTGCACCACCATCCTCACTCCCACCTGCCTGTTTTCATTTGCAGCTTTTCCGCCGTCGGCATCCTTTCCTATTGTATTTCAAGTTTACCGAAATGTAAAGACTGAAGTCAACAAAATCAGTGATTTACCATGGTTTTATAAAGCGTGAGGCAAGAGGCGAAGGTACACGCATCACGTGCGCAAGACGGCAGGGAATTATATAATAATTTTAATTTACTTTTAGATAAAATTTACTATAATGTATTAGTACCAATCCTTGAACACCCAAAACTTAGATAGGAAAACCTCTATGTACAACCTAAAAAAATAGCACAAAATCTGCCCATGTCGCCTCTTCATACCCACGTTCCTTATCTATGCCCATCACCTGCATTAGTCAGAAACGCGGATCACTCCGCCTGAGGAAGCCTGGTGCCTAGGGGCACTTTTTACAACTAAATGGTTCACGTGCCTTAAAACAGGTACGAGTTAAAACCTGTAAAAATATAGATATAAACATTTTGTCAATTGTTTCAAATAATGCTCCAGATTCTTTATTAGCGCAATTTAGGGTGTTGTATGCATTAAAAATAAACTTATATTACTTACAATCTGTTTAACTCGTTCAAATTAGGTCGGTCATCCCTTTAGCTGATTTTTTTAATTGACCCGTTTCAGACTTAAAAGAAAAACAAATCTATCTATTCAAAAGTAAACGGGTCTAAATTGCCACATATACTAAAGATTTAGAAAAAAATGGTAGGGTTCACTGATTATATAGAGGTGTATAGAACATATCTACCTACATATATGATACCAAATAAATGAAACTAAAAAAAAGTCATACAAAGAACGCTATTTCCACCAGCAGATGAACTCAAGCTTGACCAACCAGCTTTTATAGAAAAAAGTATCAGATTCGCTCTTAAGAAGTTTTCCATTTCTTTTTCCCTTCGTTTCCCAGAAACAGATGTCTTCTTCTTAGCTGCTTGTGTCTTATCTTTAATCATAAAACGTCAGTAGAATCAGAGGGATAATGTTAATACGAAACTATGAGAAAAAGGTGAATAGAGTTAAAAAAATGAAACGGATTATAAATTTTGTACCACTATCACTACAAGAAACGGGTATCTTTAGCGACGACGGAAATAGCGGCGACAAGACCAATAGCGACGACCAAGACACGCGTCGCCACTAAAGGCTCTTTGTAGCCGCTATTGCCATCGCCGCTAAAGGCTCGATCCGTGTGTTTCTTCAAGATTTGCTGCTGACCATTGATTAAAAACCGATCTAATGGCGACCATGACCTCCTGCTCAAAGAAACACACACCCATCTCTTACCCTCACACACCCATCTCAAACACCCATTTCAACCTTCATGTTCACCAACTCCATCATTTACCACCAAGCAACAACCACCACCTTCTGTCGCCAACCGCCACCATCAACCTCCGCTATCATCCGCCACCACCAACCTCCGCCGTCATCCGCCACCGTCAACCACCGTCATCCGCCACCATCAAGCTGCTGACCATTTGAAGGTTCATCGTTCACCACCCAACAAAGCCGCCGTCATCCGCCACCACCAACCACCGCCATAACAACCACACCGTTGTAGTTTTTGTAGAGATATGTAGTGTTTGTTTATAGCTCCGTTCACTTATTTTGTATTTGTAAAAACCATGTAATGTAAATGGATCATAATAAGAAACTAATCGTTTTTTTTTTGTTTTTGTGTTTAAGTTTCATTTTCAAGTATAAACAAACAGTGATGATTTGTATGTTTGAAATCTGGAAATCCGTCTCCGGCGAACTTTCCGGCAATACTCCGGCAGAGGCATTAGCGGCGAGGTATGCATTAGCGACGACATTTTGTTCAATAGCGGTGACCTATATCGGCGACAATGAAGCGGCGACAACAAGGGCTATATTAGCGGCGACACCTGTCGCCGCTAGAGGTACCCGTTTCTTGTAGCGTGTCTTATTGGGAACCAAATATAGCTGACACCATTTGTGTTCATGTTGACATTTTACATCCATACCATAGTCAAATCTTTTAATATTGGTTTATTAAAAACCATTAACTATCAGTTTATGTGTTTAGAGACGGCAAATGCATGAAAGACACAAGGTATCGATTCATTGAACACCTTAAATGCAATTCTACAAATAGCTCTATTTCCACTTTCTCCACAAACAAATTAAAAATAGTTTCTTTTGACGCCAAATTTTTAGCAACTACAACCCCAATTTTAACAAGAGAGTTGACTTGTTCACCTTATCGGATTTAATTCTCATGGTATTAATGTAACTTGTACTAATAACATGTCCCATTTTCACCAAAAGCAAATTCAAAATAAACTCATTATGCATTTTAGCTTTTATTTATTCCAACTTATCATGACACCCCTTTGAAGATTATTTATATGATGTTACATTATTGGACTATCTTTACATGCAAGTTGAGAAACATGCAGCCATATGAACTAGGAAAAGTAGGAAAATATTTTGGTAATACTAATACTTGCTCGATGATGTGGAGAGTATTTAGTTGGAAACACCACAATAGGCCTTTACGGCATACTTCTCTGTGCTCGGATCCCCACTGAAGTGGAATTTGATGAACTCTTCGTAGTCAAATGGATTGAAAAGTAACGGGTGATCATTATCCACCATTTTTTCAATGGCTTTTAAGCTGTTCCCAGGTTTCGGTATTTCAAAAAGTGCCAGGCTAAACCTAGTCTTGTTTTCTCTCATCACAACCCTATGAAGTGGCACATGCAACCGCCCGTTCAACCATACCTGCATAACCATGTTTTGCAAAGGTTGTAGGTCAATGTTTACATTGTTAGAAAAAATGAGTATCATCACGGGAATATTACAACGGATTCCATGAACTCTAAAACGAACAGAAAAATTAATTCTTTAAATATTTCAGATAAATTACGGACAGAATCCACAAAATC
The DNA here is from genome assembly GCF_002127325.2 of Helianthus annuus. Taxonomy (NCBI): domain Eukaryota; kingdom Viridiplantae; phylum Streptophyta; class Magnoliopsida; order Asterales; family Asteraceae; genus Helianthus; species Helianthus annuus. Next base: position 136,739,509 of record NC_035442.2, read on the forward strand.
CAAAAAGAAATATATATATTTTTAAGATCTTTGTAGGATATATTAGCAATGGATTTGGCCGTCAGTAGTACTCCATTGTTTTGCAGTTTTGATCTACATGTTACTTACATTTAAAGTCTCCCCGGCCATGACTATGAACAAGTTAGGCGAAAGCTTTACTTTTAGCCATTCATTGTCTTTAGTCAGAATCTCTAATCCTTCAACATCATTTTGATGCAAAATCGTCATTACACCTGCATCTGCATGAGCCTGCAATCCGAGATTGGATTCGTTTGGTTCTGGCACTCGATATTTCATGAGTTTAACTACATAATTTGCTAGTTCGATGTGTTCGTTCAAATACAATTCCAAATTCAAGATTTCGAAAACCATCTTCTTGGTCATTACATTCAATTCACAAAGCTTCTTCACATACGTATGGATGTCATTGCTGCAATGGAAAAAGGGACTCGTAATATGCAAAAATACAAGTTGATTTATGAATGTAAAGAAAAAGAAGTAAACAACTAATGTTAATAGTAGAGCTAATAACATTTGTTTTCAAACTAAACGAAACCTTACCTAACTTGAGGGTTGCCTTGAGGCCACATTGTTGGCCCGAACTTGGATCTTGATCTCTAAATGAGCGTGAATAACTTGAATAACAACAACTTGTAATAATCAAATGAATGTTTACAAATCGAATGAGAGTATATACAATTGATTTCGAATGTAATGAACAAGTACAAATGAATCTAACTATCCTTATTTATAGTTTCCTACGGGTACGAGTGAATAGACGCGTCTCTTCGTGAAAAGTCATGTCTCTTGGATGTGCGGTTGAGATTGGATCTTGAAGAGGTGTGTTGATTCTCGTCCGCATGATCAACAGTCGCGTCCCTTGATGTTTTCCTTGTATTGATTCCGAAATGGTGTGTGTAGGAGACACACCCATTCGGTTAGTGAGGGTAGTTTCAAACTTCCATCTTGTCAACTTTGGTCCCTCAACTTCATAACCGCCATATCTAATATTAATTCTAATTATCTATCTAACTATGTACATGATGTTAAGAGATTAACCGGTTTCATTCACCCCCTTAATCTCGAACATCCATGAGTTGCTTCAAATCTTGAATTCCGAGCAGTTCCCTCATTGTAGCAAACTTGATCCTTGCTAGTGCCTTTGTTAGTATATCTGCCCGTTGTAGTTCTCCACTTATGTGTTCCACAGTGATATCTTCGTTTTCCACGCATTCTCTTATGAAGTGATAGCGTGTGTCAATGTGCTTGCTTCTTCCGTGAAAGACTGGATTTCTCATGAGTGCTATTGCTGAAACGTTATCTACTCTGAGTGTTATCTTCTCTTCCTTCCAGCCTGTGATTTCACTTAACAATCTTTTAAGCCATAGTGCTTGACATGCTGCTGCAGTGGCTGCCATGAATTCTGATTCGCATGATGATAGTGCCACTGTTTGTTGCTTTTGTGTACACCAGGTTATAGGTGATTCTCCAAAGTAGAATACCAGACCAGTTGTTCCTTTTCCTTTGTCTGTATTAACTCCAAAACTACTGTCACTATAACCTGTGATCTTACATCCTCCTTGTCTTCTGTAGATGATTCCATGCTCTTTAGTTCCTTGTCTTCTGTATTTGCTTTACTGCTTTCAGGTGTTGCTCCTTTGGTTCTTGCATGAATCTACTAAGTAGACTGACTGGGTAACATAGATCTGGTCTTGTATGCAATTAGTACCTGAGAGATCCTATCAGGCTTCTGTAGTGTGTTGCATCTACTAGATCTCCTTCTTCAGTCTTTGTTAATTGAGTTCCTGGAGTCATGGGTGTCTTTGTATCATTGCAAGATAACATATCAGCGTCTTTGAGTATCTTGTTGATATATCCTGTCTGCTTGATGCCTATCTCACCCCCTGTTTGAATTACTTCTATTCCCAGATAGTATGCTAGCAATCCTAGATCGCTCATATCGAATTTGTTCTTCATCTGAGATTTGAAGATGTCTATCTCCTTCTTTGATGTTCCAGTGACTATCAAGTCATCAACATAGACTCCAACTATTAGTGTAGAAGCTTCCCTTGTTCTTGTATAGATTGCATTCTCTAAAGTGCACTTCTTGAAATTAAGTGACTTTAGGGTTTGATCTAACTTCGTATTCCAAGCTCTTGGTGCTTGTCTCAATCCATACAGTGCTTTTGATAGTCTGTAAACCTTTCCATCATTTCCTGGCTTTATAAATCCTTCTGGTTGTGATACATAGACTTCCTCCTTGAGATCTCCGTGTAAGAATGCAGATTTCACATCTAGATGATGTACCTCCCAACCTTGATATGCTGCTAAAGCCAACATTAGTCGTACTGTTTCCATACGTGCTACTGGTGCAAAGACTTCGTCAAAGTCTATTCCGTGTTGCTGAACATATCCCTTTGCAACTAGCCTTGCTTTGTGTCTGACAATATTTCCGTTTGCATCTTTCTTAGTCTTGAATACCCATTTTAAGCCTATTGCCTTGTGATCTCTTGGCAATTCCGTCAAACTCCAAGTGTTATTCTTGTTTATTGAGTCTAATTCAGCCTTCATTGCTTCAATCCACTTTCTGTTACTAGATGCTTCCTTGTAATTCCTTGGTTCTTCTTCAGCGAGTAATAATTCATGTGGATCTAGTTGAATTTCTTCTGTTTCTTCATACAGGTCTTCGAGACTTTTCAGTCTTACTGGAGTGTCGCTAATATTCTCTGTTGTACTTTCAGAAGTGGATGGACTTCCACTTGATAACCTGCTTGAACTTCCTGCTGAGTTCTGATTGTATGAATATGCTGGCGGGGTTACATAGGAGTCTTATTCTTCTGTCTGGTCTACTCCTGAATCGTCATGTTGTGGCCCGCTACTGCCTGGACTACTTGGCTCATTTTCTTCTAATTCTGGTGGTATGTCATCTTCTTGAATGACAAAGTTTGTCCATTCGGGATTCCCTGAATCTACCGTCTCCATATAACTATTCCAGTTCCATGGTTGACCTTCCATGAACTTTACATCTCTACTGACACATATCTTATTCTTTGCTGGATCATATAATCTGTATGCTTTTGATCCTTCTTCTATTCCAAGGTAAACCATAGGTGCACTTCTATCATCTAACTTCTTTTGTTGAAGTGGTAGTACCTTAGCGTAAGCAGTGCAGCCAAAAACCTTCAAGTGTTCTAAATTTGGCTTCCTTCCTTTTAGTGCTTCATATGGTGTCTTGTTCACCAGGGCTTTTGTCGGAACCCTGTTTAGTACGTATATCGCGTGTCGTACTGCTTCACCCCAAAAGTTCTGTGGCATGTTCATTGCCTTTAGCATACTGCGAGTAGTTGACAACATCGTCCTGTTTCTTCTTTCCACTACTCCATTTTGCTGTGGGGAATATGGTGCTGTAAGCTGTCTTGCTATGCCGTTGGTTTTGCAATACTTGTTGAATTCAGCCGATGTGAATTCACCTCCCCTATCCGTCCTTAGCATTTTTAACTTGGTCTGCGTTTCCTTTTCCACCTTTTCTTTGAACTCCTTAAATGTTTCGAATGCTTGATCCTTGGAAGTTAGTAAATACGCCCACATGTAGCGAGTACAGTCGTCTACAAGTAAGAATATATACTTCTTCCCAGCATGTGTTGGTGGAGTTATAGGACCACACAAATCCCCATAGACTAAGTCCAGAGGTTTTAAAGATCTGAACTTTGCCTGATTTGGAAATGGTGCCCTACTATGCTTTCCTAATAAGCATGCGTCACAGACTTGACTAGCATGACTTATTTGTGGAACTCCATGTACCAAGTTCTTACGAGTCATTTCCTTAATAGCGTCGAAGTGTAAATGGCCTAACCTTGCGTGCCATAACCATGCTGTGTCTTCGGTCTTTGATAGTAAGCAGATTGGTTTTCCCGTTTTCAGTTTGACTTTGTATAGCCTGTTCTTCATTCTCTTGACTCGCATTAGCAGCTTTCTATTTCGATCTCGGATAGTAAGTAAATCTCCGTCCATAACCACTTTGCAACCGATTTCTGTAAGTTGTCCGAGGCTCAATATATTGGTTTTCAGACTTGGAATGTAGTAGACATGTGAAACAATCTTTTGTTCTTGGTTCAGACATTCCAGTAGTATTGAACCTTTGCCTTTAATTTCTACGTGTGACCCATCACCGAATCGTACTTGCCCTGTCACCGTTTCATCTAACTCCTTGAAGTGACTTCGCACTCCTGTCATGTGGTTGCTGGCCCCGTTGTCTAAGTACCATAGATTTTCATTTTCTGAGGCATAACTTGTCGGTTTTATATGTTCCTCGTTTAGCAGAGCCCTTTCTTGAACATTTTCTTCTTGTATTGTCATTAACAATACGGGTGCTTCGTCTTCCTCGACGAGGTTTGAATGTTCTTGTACATCGTCTTTCTCTGAAAAGTCCTTCTTGTAGTGTCCAAACTTTTGACACTTAAAACATTGGATTTTACTTAGGTCGGTTCTCGCAAACTTCCTCGAATTTCTAGAATTTCCATTTCTAGATCTAGATGTAGATCCTTCGTTTCTGGGACTTTGCCTATTTCCGTTGTTTCGCCAATTTCCACGCGTCTGGTTAAATCTACCACGACCGCGGTTTCCAGATTGCCTACCTCTGTTGTTATCCTGATGTGTAAACATAAGCCTATCTTGGCTTTCTCCTTGGTTTCCTTTCTTTAACTTGAGACGTTCTTCATACGTCTTTAGTCTTCCGACCGCTTCCTGTAGCGTCATGGTTTCTAGATCGGAGTATTGTTCCATAGAGGCAACGATTTGAGTAAACTTATCTGGTATGCCATTTAAGAGTTTGCGTACTAGAGTCGCTTGACTCATTGTCGTTCCTACTTCAGTTGCTCGGGTAACGATACTATTAATCTTTGCGGTAAACGAATCAATAGTGTCGTCATCCCTCATTTGCAACAATTAAAATTCTGACATTAGCGTGTGCATACGCGCCTTTTGTACCCGATCAACGCCAACGTGTCTAATCTTTAGATTTTCCCAAATCTCCTTTGCAGTTTTACAACTTGCAACTTGCAATACAACGTCTTCTGGTATTGCTTGAAACAGATATGCAATTGCAGACTTATCTTTCTTAGTGTCTACCGTTGCATTCTCTGCCGGTTCAATCGTTTCCCACAAACCATTCGCTTCAAGAATCGTCTTGATACGAATAGCCCAAACCATATAGTTTGTTGGTTTCAGAATCGGACACTGAAACTGGGAAAGAGAATTTCCATTTATCGGACTTTGCCCGGATGATCCTGACATATCTTTCTGCCGAATAATCTTCACTTCTAATAAACTTTCTTTTGGTTTCAATATATCTCAACAACCCCGATTACCCGAATCGTGTAATAACCAAATAACCAAAAACAATCTAATTCGTACTAAAACCCCGGAATCAAAACAAACGAACCCTAGATTCCTAACCGTTCGGTTCGACCGACTTTCCTAGAACCGTAAATAAATAATTCTGAAATGAAACTTTTGCGAATTTAAACGAAATTGAAACCTGATCGCGAATTCCCTGCGATGCCTTGCGATTCCCACGCCTAGAGCCTGATGCTCTGATACCAATTTGTTGGCCCGAACTTGGATCTTGATCTCTAAATGAGCGTGAATAACTTGAATAACAACAACTTGTAATAATCAAATGAATGTTTACAAATCGAATGAGAGTATATACAATTGATTTCGAATGTAATGAACAAGTACAAATGAATCTAACTATCCTTATTTATAGTTTCCTACGGGTACGAGTGAATAGACGCGTCTCTTCGTGAAAAGTCATGTCTCTTGGATGTGCGGTTGAGATTGGATCTTGAAGAGGTGTGTTGATTCTCGTCCGCATGATCAACAGTCGCGTCCCTTGATGTTTTCCTTGTATTGATTCCGAAATGGTGTGTGTAGGAGACACACCCATTCGGTTAGTGAGGGTAGTTTCAAACTTCCATCTTGTCAACTTTGGTCCCTCAACTTCATAACCGCCATATCTAATATTAATTCTAATTATCTATCTAACTATGTACATGATGTTAAGAGATTAACCGGTTTCACACATAAGATTGGTGAACTCTTGGACTTGTTCTGGGATGTAAGGATCATCAATACCCATGCTTTCATACAACGGAAGTTGTGGAGTATTTCCGATATACCCGTAAAACATTTGAGTTGATGTGTTTTTGGACTTGGTTTCTGTCGGGAGATTAAAAAGGTGCTCAATTGCACCATATACCGAATTTTGAAGGTCAGGTGAAACCCCAGCTATGGATGCGTGGAAGCAACCGTACTCCTGAAGGGCTTCAAAAACTTGGGTTTTGATGGAATCATAGACGCAAAGGTCTGGATTCTGGTTGTCTAGCACGGAAAAATCGATCACAGGAAGCTGAATATAAGCATCTGAACCCATTTCGGTGTCGAATAAGTAGTTTGGAATGGCTAGCTAGTTGATGAAGTACTATTTATAGTACATTGTATTTGTCTTTTAATTGCCTATTAGTTTCAGTTGATTTTGGTTAGTGATAAGATATGGAGCTTTGGTTCCAACAGGAATATTATCTTGGTTTAGTGGTTGGTGAAAACGAAGAATTGAAGGATTAAACATTCGGCAATTATGGCTTGGTGCGGATCATTACCCAACGAAGAATGGAAGGATTATACATTTGGCAATTATGGCTTGGTTAGGATCATTGCCTACCTGGGATTTCATTCTCTCTTGTGTCCTTTGGCAATTATGACTTGGTTAGGATCATTGCCTACCTGGGATTTCATTCTCTCTTATGTCCATATTGGATGTTTTTATATATACATTATCTATTCTTGCAAACTCTCACACTCCATCATCACCACGAGTTAACAGTTAGAGCATCCATACATTCTCTAACTTTTTTCTCAACATTAAACCACTCAAAACCTCTACCTCATATCCATATCATCCCCTACTTTTCTTTTATTAAACTATATCTAATTTATATAATCTATTTTTAATTAATGATATTACTATTTTTATTAAAATATCAAAAATTCTGAAAAAAAAAATACTAATAATATAATCCATTAAATAAAAAAAACACTTAAAACCAGAAAAAAAAAATACAAAAAATTAAAATAAAACAAACTTAAACCTAGAATTAAAAACACACAACAACTTAAAATCCTAGTTTAGTTTTAATTTCCTCACAGACCCTTTTGTGAATTTGGCGTTAAATCGGGTCCATATTCGAGTGGACCATGAAGAGGATGGTGTAGTCTCGATTTGTAACAAATTTAACGAGTCCACCTTTGAGCACATCCATCAAGTCCTCTTTTTTCCCGATGTAGTGTTACATCCGAAGCTTAAATGAGTCGTCTTCTTCAAAAGCCGACATCTCTTTTTGTTTTGTTCCCCTATCGCCTTCGTCCGAGCCTCCTTAGCCTTCTTTTGCCCCTATAGACGAGTCAACTCTTCAAACTCGTTCGGGATATCATTATCATACACGATATTGAAATTGAAATTCCGAATCATAGTCGGGGTTTCATTGTCGTCCAAATCAACCGCATCAGAAGAAGACAATGTATATGCTCTCGACTTCAATGTCTTTAACCTTTTTTGCATCATTGGTAGCAGTTCATGCAATTTCGGTTTGTTTTTCACCATGTGAAAAACATGCTCGTAGTTGAAATGAACTTTTTGTTCAACTTCACTCTTCTTTGGCCTGGTTCATGACTAGGTCATCAAAGTAACTGTCATGGCTTTTTGTGTATCGTTTGTAAATTCCACAAAAATAATTTGTGGGAGTGATGATATAATGCCAATGAGACTTCAAGTTATCCTTCGTTCGGTTATACTTGTTATTTATTTCTTCACAAAAATATTGGTGGATGTGCTCATAGTATTCGGTACCCTTTTGGTTTTTTCTGACTATGGAGCAAATTGACACATGAAGATAAGCTTGTATAAGAGCTTCTTCTACCGATAATTTATGAAAAACAATTTTCGGTCTCGAACCGACAACTTTTTCCCGGTATTTTTCGCCTAGAAGACATAGATGGTGTAGATGTACCAGACGATTGGGTGTCCGAGACATTGAACCCGGACCCCGGTTAGACATTGGGGTTGAACCTGCCTAGGTTTGTGGAGGTAACCCAAAGAACAAGTAATTGGGTCCGCGTATCGGCATGGAACCGGGTGGAGGCATGCAACCATGGTTCTGGAGGCATGAAACCACAATTGTGCCGTTGTGGATGAATGGTACCGGGTTGACTCATGAACCTGAATTGTTGGAACAAGGAAGACATGGAACCGGGTTAAGTAGAAAACCCATAGCTTTGCAAGAGTGAGATGTTAGTAGATTAGTTCGTGTTTAAACCGGAGCCTATTATTTCTTAAAAACTTCATTGGTCATCCATGGAAGAAGTTGTGATGAGAAAGAAAGGTTGAGTATTAGATGTTTGTGTAAAATGAAAGATTGGTTAAGTGAATGGTTGAGAGTGAATGGTTGAGAGTAAACGGTTGAAAGTGAAAGTTTGAATGTTTGAATATTTGAGGTTGATGTAAATTTGTTGAAGGTTTAAATTAAGGTTGAAGTGGGTTGATATTTTGAAAGTTATTAGTGTTTTAAATTAGCCGTTGGAGGAGTGTTTTTTTTTTGAAAAAACGGTTATTTTTATTAAAATGTGATCGTTTAAGGAGGCGGGTCCCCACATATGTTCAAACGGACGGATCCGGTAGACCAAACGGATCGTCCCTCCTCAACCACTGCATTGTTGTTCATCCAGTTTCGTTGGTTCCGTATTTTGGACACAGGGGAACGGACCCCGTGTTGTAGATGCTCTTATCATCCATGGCTAGCCATCAAGGTAAAATTTTTCCTTTTCGGAGGATATTTGGAAATGGCATCTTTATCCTTAACATTGCCAATGGCACAATAATTCCATAAGAGCATTCACATCCATTTTGTTATGTATTTATAAGTGGTTTCCTTATATTATAAGAAATGGTTATAAGTGGTTGTGAGTGCAGGAGAGAAAATGTTACCGTTCATCTGTATGTATATTTGAGGGGACAGTGTTCACCACCATTATTTTATAATATATTTTGAAAGTGGTTGTGAATGAAGAGAGAAAAGATAACGATAAAGATACAAAAAGTATTATTTAATTAATAAAGATAGAGAAAAAGTAATGATATTTAATAGAGTTAATTTCAAGGATTGTCCATTATCTTTATTCTCATTTTCAGGCGCCGTCCTTTATGTTCAGAATTGATGAGTTTTGTACTTTATATTTTAAAATCCATCACGTTTTGTTCTTTAGGCATAACCCAATTTGTTTTTTCAGTTAAGTGTGACCATGTGCAGGTCAAGTAAGAGTAGATATGTCATTTATTGTCTCTTTTATTACCCACCTACCATGTGCGGATCATTTCCCCCGTAATATAAAACCCTAAACTTCTCATTTCCCCCAATTTCATCCTTCATCAATCTCTAGTGATATCAAGCGATCCTTGGGGTTTCGATCATTAGGGTTTTGCCACACAAAGATGTCTGGTCAAGAAGGGTGGGTTTTATGGTAAGGATTCTCATACTGTAAAACCCTAAACCCTAATTTTTTAATTAACACTGATGATGTTGAAAATATGTAGATGGCTGTCCTCATCTATTCACCTTATGTATTCATCATGGTCGTAGCTAGATTAACATCTTCTCCAGGTCGTATGTATGTTAGAGGTAAGATTGATCACGTTGACTTGAATGACATTGATAATTTCTCTGGACATGAGGTTGATCTTATGCTGGATGAATTAGGCTATAATGCATCAGAACCAATGTTGTACATGTTTGTAAATCCTAAAAAAAAAAAAAATTAGACAATGGTCTTGAACACTTGAGTTGTGACCGAGATTGCCTGAACTTAGCTACATTTGTGGAAGAGCATAAGATAATCAATGTTTAAATATCACATGGGTTGAGAAACATTAAGGAGCTATTTTCCCCAGAAAAGTCTACAACTAAACCTATTACTATAAAGGAGATTGATGAACCTGCACCATTTTCCATTCTTCCTTTAAAGCTAAACTTTGTGCATGAGAATGTGGGGTTAGATGAGGGCTAAAGTAGTGGGATTAGGCAGGAGGTTGTGCATGAGAATGTGGGATTAGATGAGGGCCAAAGTAGTGGGATTAGGCAGGAGGTTGTGCATGAGAATGAGGGATTAGATGAGGGCCAAGGTAGTGGGGTTAGGCAGGAGGTTGTGCATGAAAATGTTGGTTTGGATCAGGGCCAAGGTAGTGAGGTTAGGCAGGAGGCTGTGCATGAGAATGTTGGTTTGGATCAGTGCCAGGGTAGTGGGGTTAGACAGGAGGCTGTGCATGAGAATGTTGGTTTGGATCAATGCCAGGGTAGTGGGGTTATGCATGAGGTTTTAGCTGAGAATGAGTGTTTAGATGAGAATGAGGTTCAGGAGGGTAGTGAGGATGAATATGATAGTGATTAAATGGATAAATCTGATGGGAATAACGTGTTATCTAGTTTAAAAAAAACTTGTTGTCTTTTGGTACTTGACAAACTTGGTTCTGTATGTTACTTTTGGTACTTTGGAAACTGTCTAGACCACTAATCTACTGTATTTTTGTTATCAGATGTCAGTCTGTTATGTTTTGATGTTTATATATGTTGGTTGATTCATTTGTGTTGATCCCAGATAGAGATACCCAAATACTTAATATGGCAAGTGATTTCAACAAATAGGAAAATATTGTGCGGAACAAGAAATCAAACTTCCAAGAAACAACTTATTGAATTTTCAAGTGTATTAATGACTTTGAAAAACAAAGTTATTGGATATTACAAAATGACTACTCAAAGAATTCTATTCGAAGGGTAATGGAGTTTGTGGTGTGGGTATTGAATGCTAAGCACAACTCATTTAATCCTTCTGGGTTGACATCTCTATTTATAGAGAGTCCAGGTCTAAATAAACATTTGTTTATTCATCACTTACTCTACACAAAGGGACTTTTTGGCTTATTCATTGAATCGGTTATAGCCAACTTGTTGCTTTTTGGGTTTGTGTCAGGGCTTATCTAGAAGGCAAGTTGGTCCACCAGAATTTCTAATTTCTGGTGATCAGACTTACCAGATTCTGATGATAAATACTAGATTTATCATCAGACTTCATCAGAAAGGTCTTGTCTGATTGTCTTCTTTATCTTGATCTTTTACTGATGCTTAGTTGAAGATGTATCATTCGTTTCTTCTTGTCAAGATATCATGTAGGCACCTTTTTAGTAATACTCCATGACTGTATCTATAGCTTATGATCAGGTTGATCATCTTTTTCTTCAATACTTATATTTAAAGTTTCCTAACAATTTCCCACTAAGTATTGTAAGAAAAATAAACTACCTCATGACAGATGAACATACTTAAGAAAATATCCCAAACGATGGAAACAGAATTTGCAAATCACAAACAAAATACTTCTATTTTGAAACAGATTACATAAAAGTAAAATTTAAAAATCAAACTTGTTTTCAAAACAATTTCAGGCGTTTGTTCACATCTCTTGGATTCAACTTTTTCTTGTAGTGGATGTACTTCTTGCAATTGTCATACATGCCCTTGTACCAAATTCTTGCTTGTATCCACTCCTCAATCATCTGCTCAATCTCCTGTCTCTCTTCTTCTTTGTTCTTCCCTTTCTTTTGAAGCTACTCGTACCTTTTGTTCACGCACTCCTTAATATATCTTAGTGTTTGGTTGGAGTACTTGCAGATGTCAACACTTCTGAGTAGAACCTTATTGTTTTCAAAATATTTGTACACAACACAGAGATTGTGCCTATCTTTAATCTTGGGCAGTTTAAAGATGTCTCCAGATCTTACATGATCTTTCAGCTCTATGGGAATTGAAGTGTCAGGTGCAGAAAGATGGACCTTCTTCTTATGCACATACTCATAGTTGATACATAAATCAAAGTCAGCAAAAGCTATTCTTTCAAATAGCTTCATTCCTACTTTTTATATGTTTTTCAATGCTCTTCTGATAAACTGAGTGTTGCCTTTTTCCTTTTCATAAAAGTTCTTCATAAACAGAATATCCAAAGGATGCAGCTTATCAGCAAGGTCTCCATCTGTTACTTTCTGTTCTGAGCCATCTTCTCTAAGAAGAGTGTATATATTTTGTACAAAGTGTCCTCCAGTATCATCAGACCCAATCTTCTCTTGATCTACTTTCATGATTCTCTTTATTGGATTTGGATTAGTGTAATGGATACTCATTGCACCTCTTTCTTGCCTCTCCTCCCTTATGCCCCTACTGTAAGGACTTGGTGGTTTCTCCAGCTTATCTTCTTTAGTCCAGTAATATTCCTTCATGTTGTGTTCCGGGAATATCATGACATCCCTGTCAATTTCTTGAACCATGACTGTTTGACCTTCAGGAGTTTTTCCATTTTACAATTTGTGGCTGTCTTGATGAGTGAGCTTCTTCTTCCCAATTCTTTATAGCTTGTTGGGTTATGTCTTTACTAAAGATAGTGTCCCCAGATGAAGTTTGTTTTGGACCAGATTGTGGGACTTTGATATTCAGATTAGAGATAACCAAAGGTAAGAATGCTAACCTTTTTACCATTTCTTCTTTTGAGATTGAAGGAGGTGGACCCATTACAGTGGTTCCACCTTCACTGATTGGTGTCACAATTGGTTGCTGCCTTAAAGGCTTGGGTACTTCCAGATGAGATGCTTCAACAGGAATGGGCTTCATGATTTCCTGGGAGTCAATCTTCGCCAATCTGGCAATGTTGAAATGCATTCTCTTCATGAGAGATTGCACTTCACCTACAAGTTTTGTATTGTTGGCTTCATTCTCCTATACTTTAGTATATGCTGCTTGATTCTTCTCCTGTAGTGTAGCCCATTCTTTTATTAGATTCTCAAGGGCATCAGTGATGCTATTGTTGCATGCCCTTAGAATTGTGATCTCTTCCAGAACTTTGTTGGAACTGCTTGATTGTCTTGACTCCACAGCATTTGTGACTTGTGTTTTAATCTTCTCCATTTCTATGAAGATTTTCTGAATTTCGGATGCAGGAATGCTGGTTTCTGGTGTCTTTTCTTTCTGTTTCTGCAGAGCTTTCAGAGCTTCAGTGTTTTTCTCTGTTTGTGTCTTGATAAGTTCCACTGATTCTGAGTTCAGCTCTTTGACCTTTTACTTCTGACAGCAGCAGATCAAGCTTCTCTTCCACTGGATTTTTCTTGCAGATATTAAGTACATTATCCAGAACTCTTTGAAGATTTTCTTGTGTCATTTGAGGTGGTTCAGGGATATTTGGAACAACAGATGTTCCTTCTAACACACCAGTCGCAAACACATTTGCAGCTGTTTTGGAAATGATTGGTGTACCCTTGGATTTACCAGAATCTGGTACATCCTTAGGCATGCAAGATTCATCTCTACCAGATATGAAAAACTCATTTTCACCCTGGGTTTCCTTATATACTTGAATCATTCCAGTGAATGATTCTCCATAAGTTTTTGAGACAAACATGTTATCTCCTCCCAGATTTCCTTGATCAGTTTCCTAATCTCCATCTGTTGGGATCTCATCCTCCTCCTCCTCATCTGATTCAGAGTTGAGATGAAATGAACTAGTTATTTCCTCATCAACAATAGTTTTTCTAGGTTCAACTTTGTAAGATGTAGTAATTGAATCTTCAGAATTTGACCTATTTATTAAAGGGTCAACTAAAACTGTATTTAAGAGAGAATCAGTACCAGCAACATGAGACTATTCATATTGTAGAAATTATGTGTCTTGATGGGTTGTACCAGCAACATGTGATTCTTCATAGTGTTGGACTTTAGTGTCTTGATGGGTTTCAACTTCAAAGTGGAATCCAGCATCAAGATTCTGATGGCTTTCTTCAAATTGTAGGCATTGTCCTTTAATGCAAAAGTTGACAAGTTTTGTACTTTATGTTTCAAAATCTTGCACAGTTTATCCTTTAAGCCTAACTCAATCAGATTTTTTGGTTAAATATGGTCATGTGCCTTGCACATGAGGGCATACTTGTCTTTTCACATTTCCAGAAGTTATTGTGTAAATAACTTATATACAAGGACTATTTTATAAAATTAAAAAGATATTTAATTATAATAAACCTCTCACTATCCCCCTTTTCAATATTCTTTAAACCATAATTGATTACACCATACTCTTCCCTTAAACATTTCAAAATCACATAATTCTGTAGTCAGCACTCCATAATTAGCCCTTAATTTCATCCCTATTGCAGTCTTCTTCTTACAACTTTGCCATTTGCAAATGTCAGCATCACCTGAGCTTCCTTCATTACCCCCATCAGTTACTACGGTTGATTCAGCGGCTCGAAACATACTCGGGCGGGCCGGCTGGAAACAGAGAAAAGATTAATAAAAATGAAAGCTTGAACAAAAAGAAGAAGAAGATTGTGGTGGACACAAAGCCAAAGAGCTCTGCAAAGTTAGCTAAAGTATCTCGGTCTCCACGAACGGTTGTTAGAAAGATTGATGAAGAATAGGGAGTTCCGGTTTATGAAGATTGTAAGTTAATTGAGTTGCTTGTTTTGTCACAAGCATCTGCAGAACTCACTCGCGTGCTATTAAGCGTGCTTACTGATTTGTGTTTTATGTAGGAATGATGCGGTGGAAGATCGGTATAGCGTTCTTTTTAAGCTAGCCAATCATTTTAAGCTCCTAAAAAATCAATCTTCAAAAATCAAAATAAGCTTAAAATGAATGTCCTTTTTTTGAGAAGGAGAGAAAGGTGCAGAGTGAGGGAGAGAGTGAGAGGTTTATTTTAATTAAATTTCTAATTACTTTTATAAAATAGTGTTTGTATATAAGTTATTTACATAATAACCCCTAGAAATGTGAAAAGACAAGTATGCCCTCATGTGCAAGGCACATAATCATATTTAACCAAAAAATCTGACTGAGTTAGGTTTAAAGGACAAATCGTGCAAGATTTTGAAACATAAAGTACAAAACTTGTCAATTTTTGCGCTAAAGAATAGCGCCTGCAATTTGGTGTAAACATAAAGGACAAAACTTGTAATTTACTCAATTCTGATGCTTCCCTGTTTTCTGGTGAATTTCTGATCATTAGAATTGAGTTTTCTTCAGCAGGTCCTGATTCTAAAGTCTAAAATATTTGAACTTCGAAGAAGAGCAGTCATAAACTTCATTAGTGGGTGCATCTGATGGCGTGACAGGTTTGTTGAGGATCGCCTTATGTTTCAGTCTGTATGGTGAATCTGATGGAATTAGATTCAACATACTTTCTGGTAACACATGGACATCCCTATCTGATGCCCACCCCTGATGTGCACTCCATGGCTTTATTGTTATTGAACTCTAAACATCTTCTATGATAGGAATTTCTACATTCTTTTCCGCAAATATTTCAGCAATGAAGATTGAAATGAACCTTGGATATGGTAAATGAGAAGAGATTTTCGCATTCCTTGTAAGGATTATTGATCTTTTTATCAAGTTGTAGATTTTTATCCCATAATCAAGTTTGAACCCTGTTATGAGTCCATACACGATTGACAGAATAGATTGGTTCACTTGATCAGCTCCTCCTATCTTTGAAGTGAGGCACTTGTCTAAAATTTCCATCATGACTTGCCAGAATGCTGGCAGTTCATTTCTTCTGATTTCACCAATTTTGGTGACCTTCTTATTCTTTTATCCTAGCTGAATGAAGAAGTTTATCAGCTCCTCTTTTTCTGGTGTCTCAATGTAGTTATCAAAAACAGGAAGCTCAAGCCATTGTCTTACTCTTGCAGGGGTTAATGTCACAGAGACATTGCCCAAACATGAGCAATAACTTGATTTCCCCATCTATACTGAAAGTGTGGATGAATTGTTGCAACATTCTCTCTGGTACTTCTCTTCCTTTAGTCAGTGCTCTTGAGATTGGACATCTCAAGACGAATTCCACTAGAAGTTTACATCTTTCGTCATATTCAGAATGCTCTGTATTCATCAGTAAATTGTTCTCCTTTATTTGCAAAAATTGATGATCTTCAATGAATGGAGCATCGTGTTGAATGTTTGGAATGTTGAGATTAACTTCTGGCATTGCTGAATTTTGAGGGTTTGATTTTGAGTAATTTTGGCTTTTGAAAAACAGAGGGTTTTTAGGGTTTAAGACTTTTTGTGAGGAAGAAGGTGAGTGATGAAAATTTCTGCTAAGGTTGGGTTTTATAGTGTAAGGTTTAGCTGAGATTTAGTTGATATGGGAGTTGAGGGGAAATGAAACGTGGGTTGTAATAGCGGTTAATAGGTCATTAATTACCTTTATTACTGTTAGATCGTGTGATGTGAGGTTTGGTTCAAAAAGTAACCGTTGGATCGTGGATATCAAGGTAAAATTAATGGGTATTATCCGTGCAAACTTGGGTTTTAATTATGTCTTCTCAACTTGCATTTTCTTCAATCATTCCTTTTGTTAGAAAATAATTGAATTTGATAAGAGAATACTAACGGCCACATGACACCTTTCCTTTTGTGTGGGACCCATTTTTGAGAAATGGTCCAATTATCTGCCTTTATATTCTTCCCCCTTTTTCAAAGTCAAAATTCATGTCTGATGATGTCACCAGAAATAAATCCCATCTTCTGATAAATTTGAACGTTTCTGGATTACGATGTTTTCTGTTGACTTGTTAACAGAATTCAATAGAAAAAGTTCCCTCTTGACTTGTAAACATAAGTCAACATAAATCAACAGAAGTCAACAGACTGAGAAGTTCCCTCTTGATAGAGTGTTCTAGTTCACCTTTTTTTGAGATGAGAGGGAATGAGTAAGGATCAGAAGTATAAATTACATATGGTTTTCTGGTAGTGTCCATTTCCTTTGTTCTTTCTTTAAGAATTTTTTTTGTGAAAAAGTTTAAAATGATGAATGAAGATGTATGGTTTTTCTGAGATTTTCACACGGTTGTTTTCTCATTGTATCATTTTCATTCCCTTTTAAAGATTTAACTTTCCAGAAAAAAAATTGATTTTGAATATCTTTTGAACAAAAAATATTTTTATCAGATTTGAAGTTATTTTACCAGATTTACCAGATTTCAACTGTATGTTATCAGAAACTTTAAGTTTTATGGCAAATGTTTTGTTTCTGATGAGCACAAGTTGTTTTATGGTTTTAACTTCTCTGTTTCATCATATGTCTTTTACCCATTTTGTTTTTCCTTCCCCCCAATCAATGAACCAGAAAACAAAAATTGTAAAAGCATAATATATTAACTTTAAACAAACATTAAAAAAATTGACAAAACAAGAAAACTAAACAAAAAAAAAACCTAATCAAGTTCTATCTTTTCTTCTCCATAGACGATCTCATGAAATAGCCAAAGAGGGGTCACTTCTCCAATGTTGTGGTCAATTGGTATGAGCATAGTGTGTCTGATATTCTGTTGAAGTATCATTTCTGCCCTGGGGAACCATGCAGGAATACCTCCAAAGTCCTGCTGGCTAGTGATTATCCTCATTAGAAAACGAGGATAAACTAAGAAAGGCCTGCTAGACCATAGGTTGCTCATAAGATCTTTCATTATATAATGAGAGAAATTATAAGGGATGTCCTGTACAAGTGCATGTACAGGTTCCATCAACCTGTAGGAGATTTTGTGATGGTTAAAGATTTTCTTTGAAAAGCATGCCCCCATTTGAGTTACCAAGTACTGCCATGGCTTGATGAAGCCTGTTTTTCTAATTGACCTGTTTGGATTAACCATGTTGTACCCCATTTGTTCTAGGGTTTCATCTATCTGTGCTCTTGTAAAGAGGATAATTTCGTTGTCATCATCAAATTTTAAAACTCTTCTGCTGATGTCCTGAGTTACAACAATAGGTGTGTTGAGCACTACACTTCCAATGGAAGTCAAACCCCTTCCCTCATGCAGCAGCAGTGTTGCATTTCTCCAGAACATCTGCAAGATGTCTAGATAGACCATAATGTAAGCTGAAAGGACGTAGCCCAAACTGCTTGACATGAGCATGTTTAGGATGAGTTAGCACCCTTCCCATGTAGGACCCTCAAAGTTGGTCCTAAGCCTAAGGTTGTGATACGGGTGGTGAGGAAGTGGAAAAAGATTAGCACCAATGTTGGCCATTTTTGGTTGAAAGAAGTGGAGAAGTTGTAAAGTTTCTCTAGGGTTCTTCTTGGATGAAAGTGACTGACTAAGCTTAAAGTGGTGGCCATTTATAGAAAAAGTTAAGTTTGCCTTAAATGACATCTACCTACTTTAGATTTTGTATCTCCATTTTCTTTGTTATTAATTTTTCTGTCAGGTGGCAAAGAGAATAAATGATATAAAATCTCCTGCATTAATGGTTTAGGCGGCCATTTCTGATAATTTATTATGACTATGTGCCTATATGTCACTTCTATCTCCTTAATATTGATGAAATGTAATGAATAAAGGAGAGAGAATTAACTACCATTAACGAGTTCCCAGAAGCTTTATGTCCATGACGTTATAACCCTAGTCTAAAGAGATAAAATTTGCGATTACCCTAGGCTAAAGAGATAAAATTTGCAATTTAAAATAAAGAAAATGAAAGAAAAATAAAGAATTCAGATGTAAATGAATAAAATTTACAAAATCAATGAGAAAATGATGATTACAAATTGACTTTGTTTATGAATGTGAAAAGATAAAAAAAATATGATATCTTAAGTTTCATCAGAAATTCTGTTGACCTGGTCAACTTCTAGTGACTTACCAGATTTTCTGGTGAAATGTGAAGTTTCTGATAGTTTATCAGAATTTTCACAGAAATCTGATCAGATGTGAGTATATCAGATTTTCCTTTATTTTGTGACACAGTTTCTTTTTGTTCAATTTCCATGTTGACCATTCCCAATTTGCTGATCAGAAAATTATGTCTATTTTTATCTAAAGGTTTAGTGAAAATATCAGCAAATTGATTTTTTGTTGGAACAAAATACATTTCTGTGTTACCTCTTTCAACATGATCTTTTATGAAGTGGTATCTGACATCCATGTGTTTTGTTCTTGAGTGATGCATTGGATTTGAGGATATTGCAATGGCATACATAGAATCACACAAAATTGGAATTTTTATTAGATTCACTCCATAATCTTTTAGTTGAGTTTGCATCCACAGAACTTGTGAACAATAGCTTGATGCTGCTACATATTTTGATCCTGCTGTGGATGTGGCAACACAGTTATGCTTTTTGCTTGCCCAACAAACTAATTTCTCTCCCAGCATTTGACAAACACCAGATATGCTTTTTCTATCAAGTTTGCATCCTGCATGGTCTTCATCTGTGTATACAATTAGTTCTAAATTTTGTTCTTAGGATACCATAGGCCAAGATTTGAAGTTCCTTTTAGATATTTAAAAAATCTTTTGACTGCTTTCAGGTAGGAATCTTTGGGATTACATTGATACCTTGCCAGAAAACAAGTTGAAAACATTATGTCTAATCTACTGGTTGTATGGTATAGTAAAGATCCTATCATTCCCCTATAAGTCTTTATATCTATAGGTTTTCCTTCTACATCAGAATCTAGTTTATTTCCAGTGGCCATGGGAGTCTTTGAAGATGAGCAGTTTTCTAATGAATACTTTTTCAAAATAGTTCTAACATACTTTGATTGACACAAAAATATGCCCTGACTTTGTTGTTTTACTTGTAAACCAAGGGAAAAGGTTAATTCACCCATCATGCTTATTTCAAAGTGATTGGTTATAAGTTTCTCAAACTTTTTGCAGAATTTGTCATATGTGGATCCAAATATTATGTCATCAACATAAATTTGGACCAAAAGTGTGTGCTCCTTGTGTGTTTTTAGAAAGAGAGTTATATCAATTGTACCTTTGGTGAAGCCTGAATCGATTAAGAAGTTTGAAAGTGTTTCATACCATGCTCTTGGAGCTTGCTTCAATCTATTCAAGGCTTTGTTTAGTTTATAAACATGATTTGGAAATTGAGGGTCAACAAAGCCTTCTAGTTGGTGCATATACACTTCTTCTTCAATTTCACCATTTAGAAATGCAGACTTGACATCCATTTGATAAACTTTTATGCTGTTTGAGGCAGTATAAGCTAGGAATATTCTCACAGCTTCAAGCCTGGCTACTATAGCAAAGGTTTCATTATAGTCTATGCCTTCTTGTTGACAATAACCTTTGACCACCAGCCTTGCTTTGTTCCTTGTTATGATGCCTTGTTCATCAGACATGTTTCTGAATACCCATTTTGAACCAATGACAGATTTGTAATTTGGTTTGGGTACCAGATCCCACACATGCCTCTTTTCAAATTGGTTAAGCTCTTCTTGCATAGCTTAGACCCAATCTGATTCATTTAGTGCTTCCTTGATAGATATTGCCTCAATTATGCTTAAGAATGCATAAAGACATTCATGAGCTGTTGCAGATCTTGTCTTAACATCTATTTCAGGGTCACCAATGATGTCAGCCAGTGAGTGTCCCTAGATCCATCTCAACTTGTTATGTGAACTTGTACTTGCTGATGGATTTGAAGCTTCCCCATGATCTGTGGCCTCATTATTGTTAAGAGGATCAGAATTCTGTTGTTCAATAACATTTTCTGGTGAGATTCCAGAATTCTGATCATTTTGTACAATTTCTGGTGGAGGTTCCAGAACAGAACATCTGAAGGGTTAGTACATGACATATTTTTGTTTGATATGTTCAGCATATGGTCAGGATCTAAAAGTTCTTCAGTTAACTTGTTAAGAAGATTTTCAGGTTGTTTTGACAAGCTTATATCAATTTCATCAGAAATCTTGGTTTCTGATGAGTCATCAAAAGACAAATATAAGCTTTCTCTTATTATCCTTGTGTTTAAAAGAAATATTCTATAAGCTTTTGAGGACAATGAATAACCAAGGAAAATTCCGTTTTCGGCTTTTCTGTTAAACTTTTCCAGACTATCAAAATCATTAAAGACAAAACAATTACAACCAAAGGTGTGTGAAAATTTGATGTTCAGGATTCTTTGGTTGATAATGTTGTAAGGAGTTTTCTGATGTCTCTTGTTAATGATAGATCTATTATGTGTAAAGCATGCATTAGATATAGCTTCCGCCCAAAAATAAGTGGGCAATCTGGCATAAGAAAGCATGGTTCTTGCTGCTTCTACCAGAGTCATGTTTCTTCTTTCTACAACTCCATTTTGTTGTGGAGTTCTTGGAGCACAAAAATCATAAGATATTCCTTTACTTACAAGGAAAGTCTCAAGTTTTAAATTCTTGAATTTTGTTCCATTATCAGGTCTGATTCTTCTTACAGGTAATTTCAACAGATTTTCTGTTTTTCTGATGAAAATCATGATCAGATATGGCGTTTCACTTTTCTTTCCTAAAAAGTCAACCCATGTGTACCTTGAATAGTCATCTACAATGACCAAAATGTATTTCTTACCAGAAAAGCTGGCAGTTTGTACAGGTCCACAAAGGTCCATGTGCAAAAGTTTCAAGTTTTCAGAAATTAAAGATTCTAAAACTGTTTTATGTGAGCCTCTCTTTGATTTGCCAAGCTCACATGCTTCACATATCTTATCCTTTTTGGATGATATGTATGGTATGCCTTTTAATAGATTTTTGTTTGCCAGTTGGTTTATTGTTTTGAAATTCAAGTGAGCAAGCCTTTTATGCCATAACCAACTATTTCATTGGTTTTCAGTAGAAAATAAGCATAATTGAGGATGGTCAATTTCTTCTCTAAAATCAAAGTAATAGATGGAATTTCTAATCCTTTTCCAACTTAAATATATTTTGTTACCATCTAAACCAACCAACAGACATTTTTCAGGTAAAAAGGTTACCTGGAAGCCTCTATCACAAAATTGCCCATAACTAAGTAGATTGTATTTTAAACCTTCTACATAGGCAACCTTTTCAATAGTTAATGCTCTATAATGTATGGTACCATATCC
Organism: Helianthus annuus; assembly: GCF_002127325.2. Taxonomy (NCBI): domain Eukaryota; kingdom Viridiplantae; phylum Streptophyta; class Magnoliopsida; order Asterales; family Asteraceae; genus Helianthus; species Helianthus annuus. The sequence continues at coordinate 136,761,505 of NC_035442.2, forward strand.
CATTGTTCTTCTCTTTACCCTATTTCCAAAATTTACAAATTTACCCAGTTTCTCTTGATAGTTACTGAGTAAGCTCTTATCCCCATTCATGTGCTTGGAGCTTCCTGAATTGCAGTACCAGATCTGTTGCACATGATGGTCCTGAAATCATGAGGTTAGAGGGTTTTTGGTACCAAAACTTGTTTGGGTACTTTTTCTGATGAAAATGTACTTGAGATTTCTTCATCAGAGGAGAAATTCTCATCAGATTCTCTGCTTAATGCTGAGCCATTAGCATGGTGATTTTCTTTGGAGAGATGTTGTTGAATTAGCTTTAGTATTTCAACACACATACAATTTGATTTTTCTAATGTTTTAGACAAAGATGTTTGTGATGGAATGCTTTTGCCTTTATGAAATTTAGGATGAAGTTTTGGTTTTTCAATCATTTTGAATGTTATATCCTTTTTCAAACAGATGTTGGGTGACAAAAACAGTTTATCAGAATTGCGAGATCTGCATGAACCAGCATCAGAATCTGATATTATTTTACCAGAAATGTTTTCAGATGCCTTTACAAAGGTGGTGGGAGTTTTAATATTTGTTTTAACATATTCCAGTCCCTCACCTCTGTTCCTTGGTGTTGCTTCAATATATTGTATAAACTGTTTTGCTTGTTGAAAACCTTTCACATTGATTTCGTTGTCTTGAATTTTCTTATAAAGATTCTTTCTTTCTTATTCATAAAATTCAATTTTTGAATCTTTTATTAAGATTTGGTCAATAAGTGATTTTTTCAGCTTTGGTTTTATTGAGCAACTTTTGCAGATCATCAGATTTTGTGCTTTCTAATGAGGTTTTGTTTTGTAAGAGCACAAAATCCTGCATAAGTTTGTTCAGTTGTTGTTCCAAATCAAGGTTATCTGAACTTACTTTTTGTTCTGATGAAGTGGAGCATTCATCAGAAGTTGTGGCCATCAAACAGAAATTAGCCATTTCCTCCTCTTCTTCATCAGAAGAATCATCGGTTAGCCAGGTATCAGTATCTGCTATTAGACTAACTTTCTGTTGTTGGTTCTTAGCTTCTTCAAGCTTCTTTTCGTAGTAAGACACGTCCTTCAGCTTCTTATTCTTGCACTCTGAAGCATAGTGCCCTTTTTCTCTACATTTGTAGCAAACAACTTCTGTCTTCCCCTTTTCTCTTGACTTTCCTTCCATCCTCGCCCTATCATTCTTCTGAAACTTACCACTTCATTCTCTCAATCTTTGCTCAAAAGTCTTTGTGAGCAAAGCAATAGCCTAAGCAAAGGCTGAAAAATCTGATGAAGCATCAGAAATTTCAGTATTCTGGCAGTGAGAGGGTTGTGGATCCGAAACTTATTCTCTGTGTGTTAAACAAGAGCTATAGGTCCCCTTTATGGTTTGAATCCTCATAAATTTCTTCATCTCTTGGGACTAAGATGTCGTAAAGATCATGCAAGTTCATGTTCCCTAACTCAAGGGTTGATACCAAGGTCATTGTGAGACTACGCTACTCTCTTGGCAGGGCACCCAAGAACTTGACATTCTTTTCATCATTAGATTTTTCAATACCAAACTTTTTAAGTTCATTTAAAAGTTTGGTGAACCTGTTATATGTCTCTAAAAGAGTCTCATATTGGAAACTTTTAAATCTTTCATAAGAAGAGACAGTTTATTCTCTCGTTTCTTTTCATTCTCTCTCCTCCTTCACATAAATTTTCCAGTTGATCCCATATTTCCTTAGTAGATGCACATGCATCTACTTGAGATAATATGTCATTTGGAAGTGCCATAATCAGAAGTGATTTAGCCCTTTCATCAGTAGATACTAGTTCCTTGTCTTCTTGACTCCAGTGAATTTCACTTTTAGGAACCAATGAGGCAGGGATACTTGGTGTTTGCTCAGTCTCTGGAACTACTGGTATTTCAGTAGTTGGTATATGTGGACCTCTCACAATGGATTGAAACAGTGCTCGATCATGTCCATTAAGGAAATTGATCATCCTGATTTTCCATTAGGGGAATTCCTCTCAGACCAGGGTCGGAGGTTTTGACATAGAACCAATATTGAAAGCATTATTCCAGGTTTGAAAGTTTGCCATATTTAGTTTAAGAGTTGGATATCAAGAAAATATAAGCAGTTGATCTTTTGAAAATGATTTATTCAGTCTGCTCTGATACCAATTGTTGATCCCAGATAGAGATACCCAAATACATAATATGGCAAGTGATTTCAACAAATAGGAAAATATTGTGCAGAACTACAAATCAAACTTTCAAGAAACAACTTATTGAATTTTCAAGTGTATTAATGACTTTAAAAAACAAAGTTATTGGATATTACAAAATGACTACTTAAAGAATTCTATTCGAAGGGTAATGGAGTTTGTGGTGTGGGTATTGAATGCTAAGCATAACTCATTTAATCCTTCTGGGTGACATCTCTATTTATAAAGAGTCCAGGTCTAAATAAACATTTGTTTACTCATCACTTGCTCTGCACAAGGGGACTTTTTGGCATATTCGTTGAACGGTTATAGCTAACTTGTTGCTTTTTGGGTTTGTGTCAGGGCTTATCTAGAAGGCAAGTTGGTCCACCAGAATTTCTGGTGATCAGACTTGTCAGATTCTGATGATGAATACCAGATTTATCATCAGACTTCATCAGAAAGGTCTTGTCTGATTGTCTTCTTTATCTTGATTTTTTCCTGATGCTTAGTTGAAGATGTATCATTCATTTCTTCTTGTCAAGATATCATGTAGGCACCTTTTTAGTAATACTCCTTGATGGTATCTTCAGCTTATGATCAGGTTGATCATCTTTTTCTTCAATATTTATATTTCAAGTTTCCTAACAATTTGTTATTTTGAAATGTTTTTGGTTTAGTGCTAGTGCAGTGGAATGTGCAGGTGCAGGGGTTTAGTGCAGTTTTAGGTTTAGTGTAGATGCAGGTTTAGTGTAGGTTTAGTGCATACTATGTGCATATCTTTGTTTTCGCCAAATATAAATGGGTCAAACAAGCAGTTTTGGTGCATATTATATGCATATCTTGTTGAATGGGTCAAATAAGTAGTTATGTGCATATCGTTGTTTTCGCCAAATATAAATGGGTCAAACAGGCAGTTATGTCCATATCGTTGTTTTCGCCAAATATGAATGGGTCAAACAAGAAATTATGTGCATAGCGTTGTTTTCGCCAAATTATGTGCATATCGTTGTACCATTTTACTACACTATTTTTTTACATCCATTACTGCACATCCATTACAACATGGTTACAATACATCTTCAATTCATAATACATAGATTATGGTTAAAGTCATCTTATATTACACCACAAAAACTGTGCATAACTACAACCATTTTCAGCCAACAACCATCACACCATATTGTCACAACCCCCGTCCCCGTAATTGCCTGGGAACGGGTGGCCGTGAACTCAGTATTGGTGGTATCAATGTTAATTAATTTGGCAGCGGAAATTACATCAAGACCGTAGTTAGGAAATTATTTTATCAGAGTAAAACACCATATTTTATATAAATAAGCACATTGGGATAAAACCCAAGTTTTCATTACAAACTGAGTTATAGGGATAAATCCCATTTTATTTGAAATAAAACGCCTTCTTTATTTAGGTAACTTTTATAGCTACTTTTCCAAGCCTTCAGTGCTGTCCAGCTGGCATCTAATTGGCTTTCACATTGTGTTACCTGAAACGCGTTTTAAAAACATTTGTCAGTGGGAAATACTGGTGAGTGAATCCTACTTTAATCAAGAAAAGTGTTATCAATTTAAACAGTATTGAGAGCGATTATAATGTTTACATCTACACAATTACTCATTCAGTACTTGCCACTCGACCGTATCTGTGGCTATGGTCATATCACACATTGGCTAACTCGTTGTCCAATTGTCAAGGTTATCAAGTAATGTATACAAAACCCCATAATACCGGCAGTAATTGAGGAATTACAAAGACTCAATCACTGCTAAATTGCATTGTAAAACATTTAAGGTTTTGTAAAAACTGTTTACAAAAAGGAGATTACTCACATTGCTGTCTTAGGGTTACCAGTAAGGATTTCCTGGGAATAATCTATAAATTACACAAATGTACGCGTGTTAGTATAATAACCCCATTTAACATTAGTAATACCCTCCCTGAGACGGCATTCCAACAACTACGTCGGGCAAAACCATGACAACTGTTACGGAACCCTAGATCAATCGGGCAGAGTATCAAATACGTCTCCAGGGGTTATGATACTTACATCGTAGCAGTACCTCGCTATTTAGGGGGGGTATAATACCCGAGTATAATGCCCACTATTTAATTTTGAAAGAAAGAAAGAAAGATTTGGACGGAACAGACTGAAGGCCGATGCCTTTCTTATATAAGGCCTGATCTGGGTTTTCTCGCGGCCCGCGTAAGAGTAGCCAAAGGGCTACGCGGCCCGCGTCAACGCTGGTCAACAGCGTAGCTTGTCCGGGTCATCCAATAGGTTCACCACGCAGGGGACACATGTCAGCACCGGGTTCTGCCGCGTTCTTAATCTCTCGCGGCCCGCGTAAGTGTTAAGGGTGGCTTACGCGGCCCGCCTTAACTTAAAATTTTGATTTTTATTTGTTTTTAATACTATTTAAGGTATTCGGGTGGCTTACACGGCCCACCTTAACTTAAAATTTTTTTATTTTTATTTATTTAGCTTGTCCATCAGCTAAGCATTTCTTAAGATTAGATACATGAAATACATCATGTATTCCTGCCATTTCCTCTGGCAGTTGTAGCCGATAAGCTACATCTCCTATTCTTCTAATAATCTCAAAAGGTCCAACATACCTGTGACTTAGCTTCCCTCTTTTGATGAATCTTACCACTCCTTTCCAAGGAGAGACTTTTAACAATACTTTGTCACCTACCTGAAATTCTAACGGCTTACGTCTGTTATCAGCGTAGCTCTTCTGTCGATCACGTGCTGCTTTCAGTCGTTCCTTGACTTCAATGATCTTGTCGGTTGTTTCCTGTACTATCTCAGGTCCAGATAGTTGTTTTTCCCCTATTTCTGCCCAACAGACTGGGATTCTGCACTTTTGTCCATAAAGTGCTTCAAATGGTGCAGCATTGATACTTGTGTGATAACTGTTATTATAAGAAAATTCTATTAAAGGTAAGTGATTGTCCCATTTACCTTCGAAATCAATTACACAAGCTCTAAGCATGTCTTCCATTGTCTGAATTGTCCTTTCGCTTTGTCCGTCCGTTTAAGGATGATAAGCTGTGCTTAGATTCAGCTTGGTTCCCATTGCTTTTTGGAAACTTGCCCAAAAATGAGAGGTAAAACGGCTATCCCTATCAGAAACAATTGATAAAGGAATTCCATGTAATGAAACAATTTCATTTACATACAATTTAGCTAATTGTTCCATGCTGAAAGTTTCCTTCATTGGTAGGAAATGAGCTAATTTGGTTAGCCTATCTACAATCACCCAAATTGTATCATTACCTTTCTTGTTTTGGGTAATTTGGTAACAAAATCCATTGATATCAATTCCCATTTCCAAACTGGCATTTCTAGCTGTTGCAGCAATCCTAAGGGTTTTTGATGTTCAGCTTTAACTTGTGAACAGGTCAAACACTTAGAAACATAAGCTGCTATATCCTTTCTCATTCCTATCCACCAGAAATTTTTTTTCTTAAATCCTGATACATCTTATCACTTCCTGGATGCATCGTATATTTAGACTTATGGGCTTCTTCTAATATACGATGACATAGGTTTCCTAATTTAGGTATCCATATTCTCTTTTTATGGAATCTCCAAATTCCATCTGCTCCTTGTTCTAATTCATTAATCATTCCTTTTAATTTTTCAGTATCATCCTTGATTACAGATTCTTGTGCTTTTCTAATCTGATCATTTAAATCTACTTGTAGATTTAATTTTAGAGAACGTACCCTTTTTGGTTTTTCATGATACTTTCGGCTTAAAGCATCAGCCACTACATTGGCTTTCCCTGCATGATACTGGATATTACAATCATAATCACTAAGAATCTCCATCCAGCGTCTTTGTCTCATATTCAACTCTTTTTGCCCAAAAACGTACTTTAAACTCTTATGATCGGTGAATATGGTAAACTTACTACCATAAAGGTAATGTCTCCAAATCTTAAGGGCAAAAATTATGGCTCCTAGTTCTAGATCATGGGTTGAATAATTCTCTTCATGATTCTTAAGCTGTCCGGATGTGTAAGCTATAGCCTTTTGACGTTGCATCAATACACATCCGTAACCTAACTTAGAAGCGTCACAAAAGACTACAAAGTCTTCAGTTCCTTCTGGTAACGCTAGTATGGGTGCATGGGTTAATCTTTGCTTAAGGATTCTAAAGGCTTCTTCTTGTTTTGGTCCCCATTCAAATTTAATGGATTTATAGGTTAACTTGGTTAAGGGAATGTCTATTCTAGAAAAATCTCGAATAAATCATCTATAATAACCAACCAATCCTAGAAAACTTCTAACCTCGGTTGGTGATTCAGGGGTTTTTCATTTGGTAATCGCCTCGATCTTTGTTGGATCCACATGAATTCCTTCATGGTTAACTAAATGTCCAAGAAACTGTACCTGTTCTAACCAAAATTCGCATTTTGAAAACTTAGCGTAAAGCTTTTCCTTTCTTAATAGACTTAAAAATAAGTGCAAATGCTTTGCATACTCCTCTTTACTCTTAGAGTAAATTAGAATATCATCAATAAAAAAAATTATGAATTTATCCAAATATGGTTTTCGTATTCGGTTCATCATGTCCATAAATACAGCTGGGGCATTGGTTAAACCAAATGGCATGACAGTAAATTCATAATGACCATACCTTGTTCTAAATGTGGTTTTAGGAATATCCTCTTCCTGTACCTTTAATTGATGATATCCCGATCTTAAATCGATTTTAGAGAAAAATCGAGCTCCTTGCAGTTGAACGAACAGATCATCGATCCTAGGTAATGGGTACCGATTCTTAATCATGACCTTGTTCAATTCACGGTAGTCAATGCACATACGTATTGATCCGTCTTTCTTTTTGACAAACAAAATCGGCGCTCCCCATGGCGATGAGCTTGGTTGTATGAATCCTTTCTCTAATAGTTCGTCTAGTTGTTTCTTTAGCTACTACATTTCGGCGGGTGCCAAACGGTAAGGTGCTTTGGCAATCGGTGTCGTTCCCGGTAGTAGGTGGATTCTGAATTCGACTTCTCTGTCTGGTGGTAGTCCTGGCAATTCTTCTAGAAATACATCTGTAAACTGAGACACTACTGGGATGTCTTTTAGTTCCTTTCATTTAGTGTTAGTGATTATAGAAATCAAATACACTATAGATCCTTTTCTTATACAACTAGCAGTTTTCATCACAGAGATGAATTTAGTGGATCTAGATGGTTTATCTCCCTTAATTGTGATCTTTTCACCTCTTGGTCATTTTACTTGAATAGACTTTTGATCACATAAAATACTGGCTTTATTGGCCATTAACCAATCCATTCCTAATACAATATCAAATCCTGCCAGATTCATTGGGTAAAGGTTTGCAATAAATTTTTGATTTTAAATTTCTATTTTTGCTCCTTGCAAGATTTCAGAAATCCTAATGTTTTCTCCATTTGCTGTCTCTACTAGACATTCTTGTGGTAGTTTAGTTAATGATTGATTTAGAAGTTTGCAAAACGAAGTATTGATAAAACTTTGGTTTGCACCAGAGTCAAATATTACTTTAGCAAAAATATCATTAACTAAAAACGTACCAGCTATGACATCTGGAATCATCTTGGCTTCATCTTCACTTAGAACAAATGCTTTAGCATTTTTAGTGTTCTTGTTGTTTGCAGCTGGAGCTAATTTCGGACAGTTTGGCTTAATATGACTTTGTTCTCCACAGTTGTAGCATATCCTGTTGGCTTTCTTCCTGCAGTCTTCTTCCTTGTGTCCCGATATTTTTGTAGAAATTGCAATATATGGAGCATCTTCCAGAATGCTTTCTTTTGCAATACCTGCAATATGGTGCAGATGTAGAACCTACACTTTTCCCACGGTTGGAATTCCCAGAACGGAATTCTTGAGTAAGCCTTTGGGTTAGGTTTCTCCTATGATCTTCTTCTCTAGTACGCACCAATTCATCAGTCAAGGTATTGGCTAGTTCTACAGCTTCTTCTATGGTTTGGGGTCTAGCTGCCTTGACTACATGCCTAATCTCTCCAATTAATCCCCAAATGTAATGGGAGATTAATACCAGTTCAGGTGATGCATGGGTTGGTACTATTCTAGTGTATTCAAAGAATGTGGTAGTGTACCCCTTACTATCTATCCCGGTCATTCTAAGGTTCAGAAACTTATTTGCTATATGTTCCTTTTCATTGGGAGGGCAGAATTTCCTTTCTACCATGTTTTTGAACTCCTCCCATTCCATGTTATACACCCTATCACTTCCCCTTGACTGGAGGATAGTGTTCCACCATTCTAGGGTTGAGTTCTTAAACAGATTTGAGGCAAACATTATCTTATCTTCTTCAGCACACTTGCTTATTTTTAGAATAGCCTCAGTCTTCTTTATCCAGCGTAGAGCTGCAATGGGTCCTTCATTACCTGAGAATTCTATTGGTTTACAGGACCAGAATTCTTTATAAGAACAACCATATGGCATGTTTCTTCTTCTTTTGGGAATGGGCACTTGAAGTACGGGTCCATTGTTTACGCTGTGTTCTGGTTCAGTTGGTCGTTTACTGCTATACTTAACATTTTGGATAATAAATGGCATCGTATCTATGATTCCTTGTGCCACTATATGTTTAATGGCACTATTATCCACATGGTTTCCATTGTTATTGTTGTTCGGATTCTCGTTATTCAGATTAACGTTATTCAAGTGGTTATCATTCTAGTTTTCCTGATTCACTTCGTTGTCCATCTAAATTTTAAACATTTACCACATATTAATATCACCAATAATATTTGAACATAGGCAATCACATGTCACACACTTTTGGTCAAAAGCGTCGAGCATTGCGACTTTACTCTACTCATATACTATGCATCTATTACACACCAGTACTGAAATAAAAATTACAATACCGACTGAAATTAAAAACTACATTACTAGTAATAGGCATCTGTAATTTTTTTTTTCTAACACATACACACATATTATATTATATTATATTATATTATATTATTATTTCTACCATCTCCACCATCGTTTCAAGGATATGGATTCATCCAAAAATTCATATTGCGCTAGTCGTATTTCCATACGAGACGCTCTCCCACCTGTCTCATTCGTTCACTATTTTCTAAAATTTCCTCACCAAAAGTCCTAAGCTCTTGTACGTTTTCTGCACTCATTGGGGGAGCAGGTTCTAGGACTGGGTTCGGAATCTGGGGTGCGGGTTCCTGGTACGGGGCCTGGTATGGGTAAGGATTCTCTAAAATCTCCCTAATGAATGCATCATTATCGTAATAGGGATATAGAGGGTCTAACCCTGGGTAGGCTCCTAGATTGGGCATGGGCAAATCTTCATGGATGGGGTAACGTTGTACATAGTCCCTATTGTCGTCCCACCATGGGTCGTAATTTGGGTCTAGGGGATTTGGTGCAGGTACCCTAGGTCTTTCTTCCGGATTGAAATCATGCATTTCTACTTGGTTTTCAGGGTTTTCTATTTCTATGGGTTGGTCAGGAATTGGTGGTTGTGGTTGTGGTGCTAACATTTGCTCCAGGTTTGGGTCAGCTGCAGTGGTTGCTAAGATATGTATATTGGCTATACCCTATTAAGCATATCCTGGGCATAAGCATCGGTTTCTCTTTTAGCTGCGGCTAGTGCTCTCTGGTCTTGTAACTTTTTCATACGCTTTCTACGCTCATGTACTCCCCTACTGAACCATCCCCTCTTTTTTCTGAGGAAATGGCTCTTCAGATTGAGCCTTAAACACGAATATTCCTTCTTCTGCATAAGCAGAGCACCGCGAGAGGGCAGGCTGAGAAGAGGCACCTTCGCTCCTAGGCGAACCAGACAATTGACGCTACGCGTCAGATGGTCCTTGGTCGCTCATACTGTAAACTAACAAATAGTCAGATAACACATAACAAGAAAATACAATTATGCGCGTATTCCCATAATTTATTTCCTAACACATTGAATTTTGATGTCAGCAGAACACTTCTGTGGCTGAATCAGTGGCTTAGCTCTAATACCACCTCCTGTCACAACCCCCGTCCCCCTAATTGCCTGGGAACGGGTGGCCGCGAACTCAGTATTGGTGGTATCGTTGTTAATTAATTTGGCAGCGGAAATTACATCAGGACCGTAGTTAGGAAATTATTTTATCAGAGTAAAACACCATATTTTATATAAATAAGCACATTGGGATAAAACCCAAGTTTTCATTACAAACTGAGTTATAAGGATAAATCCCATTTTATTTAAAATAAAACGCCTTCTTTATATAGGTAACTTTTATAGCCACTTTTCCAAGCCTTCAGTGCTGTCCAGCTGGCTTCTAATTGGTTTTCACATTGTGTTACCTGAAACGCGTTTTAAAAACATTTGTCCGTGGGAAATACTGGTGAGTGAATCCCAGTTTAATCAAGAAAAGTGTTATCAATTTAAACAGTATTGAGAGCGATTATAATGTTTACATCTACACAATTACTCATTCAGTACTTGCCACTCGACCGTATCTGTGGCTATGGTCATATCACACATTGGCTAACTCGTTGTCCAATTGTGAAGGTTACCAAGTAATGTATACAAAACCCCATAATACCGGCAGTAATTGAAGAATTTCAAAGACTCAATCACTGCTAAATTGGATTGTAAAACATTTAAGGTTTTGTAAAAACTGTTTACAAAAAGGAGATTACTCACATTGCTGTCTTAGGGTTATCAGTAAGGATTTCCTGGGAATAATCTACAAATTACACAAATGTACGCGTGTTAGTATAATAACCCAATTTAACATTAGTAATACCCTCCACGAGACGGCATTCCAACGACTACGTCGGGCAGAACCACGACAGCCGTTACGGAACCCTAGATCAATCGGGCAGAGTATCTAATACGTCTCCAGGGGTTATGATACTTACATCGTAGCAGTACCTCGCTATTTAGGGGGGGTATAATACCCGAGTATAATGCCCACTATTTAATTTTGAGAGAAAGAAAGAAAGATTTGGACGAAACAGACTGAAGGCCGATGCCTTTCTTATATAGGGCCTGATCTGGGTTTTCTCGCGGCCCGCGTAAGAGTAGCCAAAGGGCTACGCGGCCCGAGTCAACGCTGGTCAACAGCGTAGCTTGTCCGGGTCATCCAATAGGTTCACCACGCAGGGGACACGTGTCAGCATCGGGTTCTGCCGCGTTTTTAATCTCTCGCGGCCCGCGTAAGTGTTAAGGGTGGTTTACGCGGCCCGCCTTAACTTAAAATTTTGATTTTTATTTATTTTAATACTATTTAAGGTATTCGGGTGGCTTACGCGGCCCGCCTTAACTTAAAATTTTTTATTTTTATTTATTTAGTTTGTCCATCAGCTAAGCATTTTTTAAGATTAGATACATGAAATACATCATGTATTCCTGCCATTTCCTCTGGTAGTTGTAGCTGATAAGCTACATCTCCTATTCTTCTAATAATCTCAAAAGGTCCAACATAGCTGGGACTTAGCTTCCTTCTTTTTGATGAATCTTACCACTCCTTTCCAAGGAGAGACTTTTAACAATACTTTGTCACCTACCTGAAATTATAACGACTTACGTCTGTTATCAGCGTAGCTCTTCTGTCGATCACGTGCTGCTTTCAGTCGTTCCTTGACTTGAATGATCTTTTCGGTTGTTTCCTGTACTATCTCAGGTCCAGATAGTTGTTTTTCCCCTATTTCTGCCCAACAGACTGGGGTTCTGCACTTTTGTCCATAATGTGCTTCAAATGGTGCAGCATTGATACTTGTGTGATAACTGTTATTATAAGAAAATTCTATTAAAGGTAAGTGATTGTCCCAATTACCTCCGAAATCAATTACACAAGCTCTAAGCATGTCTTCCATTGTCTGAATTGTCCTTTCGCTTTGTCCGTCCATTTGAGGATGATAAGCTGTGCTTAGATTCAGCTTGGTTCCCATTGCTTTTTGGAAACTTGCCCAAAAATGAGAGGTAAAACGACTATCCCTATCAGAAACAATTGATAAAGGAATTCCATGTAATGAAACAATTTCATTTACATACAATTTAGCTAATTGTTCCAAGCTGAAAGTTTCCTTCATTGGTAGGAAATGAGCTAATTTGGTTAGCCTATCTACAATCACCCAGATTGTATCATTACCTTTTCTTGTTTTGGGTAATTTGGTAACAAAATCCATTGATATCAATTCCCATTTCCAAACTGGCATTTCTAGCTGTTGCAGCAATCCTAAGGGTTTTTGATGTTCAGCTTTAACTTGTGAACATGTCAAACACTTAGAAACATAAGCTGCTATATCCTTTCTCATTCCTATCCACCAAATTTTTTTTTTCTTAAATCTTGATACATCTTATCACTTCCTGGATGCATCGTATATTTAGACTTATGGGCTTCTTCTAATATACGATGACGTAGGTTTCCTAATTTAGGTATCCATATTCTCTTTTTATGGAATCTCCAAATTCCATCTGCTCCTTGTTCTAATTCTTTAATCATTCCTTTTAATTTTTCAGTATCATCCTTGATTACTGATTCTTGTGCTTTTCTAATCTGATCATTTAAATCTACTTGTAGATTTAATTTAAGAGAACGTACCTTTTTTGGTTTTTCATGACACTTTCGGCTTAAAGCATCAGCCACTACATTGGCTTTCCCTGCATTATACTGGATATTACAATCATAATCACTAAGAATCTCCATCCAGCGTCTTTGTCTCGTATTCAACTCTTTTTGCCCAAAAACGTACTTTAAACTCTTATGATCGGTGAATATGGTAAACTTACTACCATAAAGGTAATGTCTCCAAATCTTAAGGGCAAAAATTATGGCTCCTAGTTCTAGATCATGGGTTGAATAATTCTCTTCATGATTCTTAAGCTGTCGGGATGTGTAAGCTATGGCCTTTTGACGTTGCATCAATACACATCCGTAACCTAACTTAGAAGCGTCACAAAAGACTACAAAGTCTTCAGTTCCTTCTGGTAACGCTAGTATGGATGCATGGGTTAATCTTTGCTTAAGGATTCTAAAGGCTTCTTCTTGTTTTGGTCCCTATTCAAATTTAATGGATTTACAGGTTAACTTGGTTAAGGGAATGTCTATTCTAGAAAAATCTCGAATAAATCGTCTATAATAACCAACCAATCCTAGAAAACTTCTAACCTCGGTTGGTGATTCAGGGGTTTTCCATTTGGTAATCGCCTCGATCTTTGTTGGATCCACATGAATTCCTTCATGGTTAACTAAATGTCCAAGAAACTGTACCTGTTCTAACCAAAATTCACATTTTGAAAACTTAGCGTAAAGCTTTTCCTTTCTTAATAGACTTAAAAATAAGTGCAAATGCTTTGCATACTCCTCTTTACTCTTAGAGTAAATTAGAATATCATCAATAAAAATAATTATGAATTTATCTAAATATGGCTTTCATATTTGGTTCATCATGTCCATAAATGCAGCTGGGGCATTGGTTAAACCAAATGGCATGACAGTAAATTCATAATGACCATACCTTGTTCTAAATGTGGTTTTAGGAATGTCCTCTTCCTGTACCTTTAATTGATGATATCCCGATCTTAAATCGATTTTAGAGAAAAATCGAGCTCCTTGCAGTTGATCGAACAGATCATCGATCCTAGGTAATGGGTACCGATTCTTAATCGTGACCTTGTTCAATTCACGGTAGTAAATGCACATACGTATTGATCCGTCTTTCTTTTTGACAAACAAAATCGGCGCTCCCCATGGCGATGAGCTTGGTTGTATGAATCCTTTCTCTAATAGTTCGTCTAGTTGTTTCTTTAGCTACTACATTTCGGCGGGTGCCAAACGGTAAGGTGCTATGGCAATCGGTGTCGTTCCTGGTAGTAGGTGGATTCTGAATTCGACTTCTCTGTCTGGTCGTAGTCCTGGTAATTCTTCTAGAAATACATCTGTAAACTGAGACACTACTGGGATGTCTTTTAGTTCCTTTCATTTAGTGTTAGTGATTATAGAAATCAAATACACTGTAGATCCTTTTCTTATATAACTTGCAGTTTTCATCACAGAGATGAATTTAGTGGATCTAGATGGTTTATCTCCCTTAATTGTGATCTTTTCACCCCTTGGTCATTTTACTTGAATATACTTTTGATCACATAAAATATTGGCTTTATTGGCCATTAACCAATCCATTCCTAATACAATATCAAATCCTGCCAGATTCATTGGGTAAAGGTTTGCAATAAATTTTTGATTTAAAATTTCTATTCTTGCTCCCTGCAAGATTTCAGAAATCCTAACGTTTTCTACATTTGCTGTCTCTACTAGACATTCTTGTGGTAGTTTAGTTAATGATTGATTTAGAAGTTTGCAAAACGAAGTATTGATAAAACTTTGGTTTGCACCAGAGTCAAATAATACTTTAGCAAATATATCATTAACTAAAAACGTACCAGCTATGACATCTGGAATCATCTTGGCTTCATCTGCAGTTAGAACAAATGCTCTAGCATTTTTAGTGTTCTTGTTGTTTGCAGCTGGAGCTAATTTCGGACAGTTTGGCTTAATATGACTTTGTTCTCCACAGTTGTAGCATATCCTGTTGGCTTTCTTCCTGCAGTCTTCTTCCTTGTGTCCCGATAATTTTGCAGAAATTGCAATATATGGAGCATCTTCCAGAATGCTTTCTTTTGCAATACCTGCAATATGGTGCTGATGTAGAACCTACACTTTTCCCACGGTTGGAATTCCCAGAACGGAATTCTTGAGTAAGCCATTGGGTTAGGTTTCTCCTATGATCTTCTTCTCTAGTGCGCACCAGTTCGTCAGTCAAGGTATTGGCTAGTTCTACAGCTTCTTCTATGGTTTGGGGTCTAGCTGCCTTGACTACACGCTTAATGTCTCCAATTAATCCCCAAATGGAACGGGAGATTAATACTGGTTCAGGTGATGCACGGGTTGGTACTATTCTAGCATATTCAAAGAATGTGGTAGTGTACCCCTTACTATCTATCCCGGTCATTCTAAGGTTCACAAACTTATTTGCTATGTGTTCCTTTTCATTGGGAGGGCAGAATTTCCTTTCTACCATATTTTTGAACTCCTCCCATTCCATGTTATACACCCTATCACTTCCCCTTGACTGGAGGATAGTGTTCCACCATTCTAGGGTTGAGTTCTTAAACAGATTTGAGGCAAACATTATCTTATCTTCTTCAGCACACTTGCTTATTTTTAGAACAGCCTCAGTCTTCTTTATCCAGCGTAGAGCTGCAATGGGTCCTTCATTACCTGAGAATTCTATTGGTTTACAGGACCAGAATTCTTTATAAAAACAACCATATGGCATGGTTCTTCTTCTTTTGGGAATGGGCACTTGAAGTATGGGTCCATTGTTTACGCTGTGTTCTGGTTCAGTTGGTTGTCCATCTGAATTTTAAACATTTTGTTGGTGCAGTTGTCTGTCGACTACATCTTCGTTCGAGTCTTAGAATAGGATTGATTGTTAAATGTACGAAATACGAGAAATAGTGAAAATGTATAGGTTTAGATGGTTGGATCGCTCATATGGACCATTAGGGTTTGGACCGCTCAAACGGTCATATGCTGGACCGCTCGAACGGCAAGTAGGCTGATCCGCTCGAACAGCATCTAGCCTGAACCGCTCGAGCGACATAATGTTGGACCGCTCGAGTGACAATCGTACTGGACCGCTTATGTGTCATGTGTATGGACCGCTTATTGGGCCTGTCCAATAAGCGGTTCCAGAACTCTATAAATACCTGATGAGCGATTTCAGTTGTAACAGTGGTAGAAATCGTGCCGAAGTGCTGCCGGTGCGAGAGTTGAAGTATAATCAGTGTAAAATCAATAAAACAAGTAGTTAAAGTGATCTGCGTGCTATTTCTACCTTAGTTTCTTGTTATTCCGCACCTGAAACCAAGGAGAAAGCCTCTGAACGACTCGTTCGGGTCTCTAAACGATCCTACAAGTGGTATCAGAGCTCAGGAGGAGGTTCTCTGCAGAAATTAGCCGGATTTCGTCACTTTTTCTTACTTCTACACCTTCTTTTCTTCGTTCGGAAAGATTTAACGGTCGGAATCGTCTCAAAATCTCAGGGATTGTGCACGATAGTACAGAGATAAACCCTAGAAAGTTTCGGATCAAAATTCGAAGTTTAAGTGGGTCAAAATTGGAATTGAAATTGTGGATCGCTCGATCGAACAGGTTGTGGACCGCTCATTCGGACGATCAGGAACCGCTCATTCGGTCGGTTGTGATTCGCTTTTCTGAACAGTTCTGGACCGCTCATCCGAACTTGTTTGGACCGCTTATTCGAACTGCTTTGGACCGCTTATATGACTGATTGTGGATCGCTTATTTGAACAGTTAGTCTGGACCGCTTATTTGGTTCACCCTAGTTCGCTTCTTTGGCCCAATTAGTTTGCTTTTGTGTCCAATTGCTGATTGGTCCACTTTTCATCACACTTAGCTCGCTTATTTGTCAACAAATACGTATCAGAATTTTTGCGAAACATGGCATTGATGTTTGATGAACAGGAGAACTATTATTTCGAAAGATTTAATGATTGGCATCACGGATTTCTAGATGAGGGGTATAGAAAAGTAAGCAAAGATGATTGGGCAAAAAGGTTCAAATATTTTGTGTGTCTGAAAGACGAAACGTTGGATGATCTTAAAGACCGATATAGTGTCTTACTGAATTATTTGAAAGATCATGAGATATATCCGTCACATGTTGAGAAATTGGAGAAATTTGCAGATGCGTTACCGATTGAATGGGATGAATGTTTGAAAAATTTAAGAGAGGACTCAAATTTTTCAAAACTACCTTTAAATCAATTCATCAGCAAACTTAAAGCTCATGAACTTGAAACCAGAAAGAAAAAGAAAGAAATGATCAAGGTTTTGGAGAATAATGTCTATGATGTCTATGATGTCTGGGGTACTATTCCGGGACTTCTGCTGAACGGTAGTTCTGACCTAGTCCTTGGCTAATACTTTCCGCAAAATGCTTGAAACATAGCATAAAGCCCTCAGCTGATTAGACAATAAAATTGATAATCATCTGTTGTAGCTGAAAAGATCCTCTAAAGGGGACACACTGCTAAGTCGAAGCTGATATCTCTCTGCTGAACGGAAGTTCTGACCTGAGATCCCTCAGTTCTCGCATTTAACCCCTAATTTATGTACAGATATCATTGTAGTATTCTTGCCTGTAAGACTGAATATTGGGATTCTGGATACGGGAGTATATTCAAGAGGTGGGACACATGAATCGAACTAAGTTCATAAAAACACTTAAATAGTATCCTGAATAGAGTGAAAATTGTATGAAAATTTAAGAGGACAACTATATCGTCAATCTACGTGAATCGTTTAGAACTTAAAACGATTAAAAGCTTAACGGTGCGTGTGTTGTGTCTCAAAAACTGATATGATCCTCTTACACAAACTCACAAAAATATGTTTGTACATATTTCATTTCTGCATTTAATTTCTGTCTTTGCATTTATGTTTCTTATTTTGAAAAATCCAAAAAGATTTTCGACAACTGATGTTGGAGAGCTGACATTCAAAATCTCAAAGGCTAAACATGATGAACAGATGGTTTGGTTAATGGTTTGAAATGTTTAAGATAATTCATTAATTTGAATTAGAAATTGGAATGTTTCAAATTTTATCAGTTTTAAATGTAAAATTCTCAAATTGTTTAGTTGATTCATTAAGTTGAATCACAACTTTATTTGTTTGTAATAGAGTGTTTGAGATGTATGCAGATGATGAGCTGAACAGAGAAAAGCCAGGAGATAATTTCTATGGTGGTAACAAATCCCAGACAACTATCCTAGCAGGATGATAGGGGGAGTCTGATGAAAGTTATAGCCAAAGAAAAAAATCCAGGTAGAATTCCTAAAGAAGACCGAATAATATCCGAGAATGTCATGTTGAAGACTCTCACTGAAGATTCCGTCAACATTCAAGGGGGAGTCTGTTGGTGCAGTTGTCTGTCGACTACATCTTCGTTCGAGTCTTAGAATAGGATTGATTGTTAAATGTACGAAATACGAGAAATAGTGAAAATGTATAGGTTTAGATGGTTGGATCGCTCATATGGACCATTAGGGTTTGGACCGCTCAAACGTTCATATGCTGGACCGCTCGAACGTCAAGTAGGCTGATCCGCTCGAACAGCATCTAGCCTGAACCGCTCGAGCGACATAATGTTGGACCGCTCGAGTGACAATCATACTGGACCGCTTATGTGTCATGTGTATGGACCGCTTATTGGGCCTGTCCAATAAGCGGTTCCAGAACTCTATAAATACCTGATGAGCGATTTCAGTTGTAACAGTGGTAGAAATCGTGCCGAAGTGCTGCCGGTGCGAGAGTTGAAGTATAATCAGTGTAAAATCAATAAAACAAGTAGTTAAAGTGATCTGCGTGCTATTTCTACCTTAGTTTCTTGTTATTCCGCACCTGAAACCAAGGAGAAAGCCTCTGAACGACTCGTTCGGGTCTCTAAACGATCCTACACATTTACCACATATTAATATCACCAATAATATTTGAACATAGCCAATCACATGCCACACACTTTTGGTCAAAAGCGTCGAGCATTGCGACTTTACTCTATTCATATACTATGCATCTATTACACACCAGTACTGAAATAAAAATTACAATACCGACTGAAATTAAAAACTACATTACTAGTAATAGGCATCCGTAAAATTTTTTTTTCTAACACATACACACATATTATATTATATTATATTATTATTTCTACCATCTCCACCATCGTTTCAAGGATATGGATTCATCCAAAAATTCATATTGCGCTAGTCGTATTTCCATACGAGACGCTCTCCCACCTGTCTCATTCGTTCACTATTTTCTAAAATTTCCTCACCAAAAGTCCTAAGCTCTTGTACGTTTTCTGCACTCACTGGGGGAGCAGGTTCTAGGACTGGGTTCGGAATCTGGGGTGCGCGTTCCTGGTACGGGGCCTGGTATGGGTAAGGATTCTCTAAAATCTCCCTAATGAATGCATCGTTATCGTAATAGGGATATATAGGATCTGACCCTGGGTAGGCTCCTAGATTGGGCATGGGCAAATCTTCATGGATGGGGTAACGTTGTACATAGTCCCTGTTGTCGTCCCACCATGGGTCGTAATTTGGGTCTAGGGGATTTGGTGCAGGTACCCTAGGTATTTCTTCCGGATTGAAATCATGCATTTCTACTTGGTTTTCAGGGTTTTCTATTTCCATGGCTTGGTCAGGAATTGGTGGTTGTGGTTGTGGTGCTAACATTTGCTCCAGGTTTAGGTCAGCTGCAGTGGTTGCTAAGATATGGATATTGGCTATACCCTATTAAGCATATCCTGGGCATAAGCATCGGTTTCTCTTTTAGCTGCGACTAGTGCTCTCTGGTCTTGTAACTTTTTCATACGCTTTCTACGCTCATGTACTCCCCTACTGAACCATCCCCTCTTTTTTCTGAGGAAATGGCTCTTTAGATTGAGCCTTAAATACGAATATTCCTTCTTCTGTATAAGCAGAGCACCCCGAGAGGGCAGGCTGAGAAGAGGCACCTTCGCTCCTAGGCGAACCTGACAATTGACGGTACGCGTCAGATGGTCCTTGGTCGCTCATACTGTAAAGTAACAAATAGTCAGATAACACATAACAAGAAAATACAATTATGCACATATTCCCATAATTTATTTCCTAACACATTGAATTTTGGTGTCAGCAGAACACTTTTGTGGCTGAATCAGTGGCTTAGCTCCAATACCACCTCCTGTCACAACCCCCTTCCCCCTAATTGCCTGGGAACGGGTGGCCGCGAACTCAGTATTGGTGGTATCGGTGTTAATTAATTTGGCAGCGGAAATTACATCAGGACCGTAGTTAGGAAATAATTTTATCAGAGTAAAACACCATATTTTATATAAATAAGCACATTGGGATAAAACCCAAGTTTTCATTACAAACTGAGTTATAGGGATAAATCCCATTTTATTTAAAATAAAACGCCTTCTTTATTTAGGTAACTTATATAGCCACTTTTCCAAGCCTTCAGTGTTGTCCAGTTGGCTTCTAATTTGTTTTCACATTGTGTTACCTGAAACGCGTTTTAAAAACATTTGTCCGTGGGAAATACTGGTGAGTGAATCCCAGTTTTATCAAGAAAAGTGTTATCAATTTAAACAGTATTGAGAGCGATTATAATATTTACATCTACACAATTACTCATTCAGTACTTGCCACTCAACCGTATCTGTGGCTATGGTCATATCACACATTGGCTAACTCGTTGTCCAATTGTGAAGGTTACCAAGTAATGTATACAAAACCCCATAATACCGGCAGTAATTGAAGAATTACAAAGACTCAATCACTGCTAAATTGCATTGTAAAACATTTAAGGTTTTGTAAAAACTGTTTACAAAAAGGAGATTACTCACATTGCTGTCTTAGGGTTATCAGTAAGGATTTCCTGGGAATAATCTACAAATTACACAAATGTACGCGTGTTAGTATAATAACCCAATTTAACATTAGTAATACCCTCCCCGAGACGGCATTCCAACGATTACGTCGGGCAGAACCACGACAGCGGTTACGGAACCCTAGATCAATCGGGCAGAGTATCTAACACGTCTCCAGGGGTTCTGATACTTACATCGTAGCAGTACCTCGCTATTTAGTGGGGTATAATACCCGAGTATAATGCCCACTATTTAATTTTGAGAGAAAGAAAGAAAGATTTGGACGAAACAGACTGAAGGCCGATGCCTTTCTTATATAGGGCCTGATCTGGGTTTTATCGCGGCCCGCGTAAGAGTAGCCAAAGGGCTACGCGGCCCGCGTCAACGCTGGTCAACAGCGTAGCTTATCCGGGTCATCCAATAGGTTCAACACGCAGGGGACACGTGTCAGCACCGGGTTCTGCCGCATTCTTGATCTCTCGCGGCCGCGTAAGTGTTAAGGGTGGCTTACGCGGCCCGCCTTAACTTAAAATTTTGATTTTTATTTATTTTTAATACTATTTAAGGTATTCGGGGCCCGTTTTCACGTATGGGGTGTTTTTAGGGACATATTGGGATATTTTAAATATATTAGGGTGTCAGAAAAATTATGAGGGTATCGGTTTACGTTAGGGTTGTTATACATACAAAACATTACAACCAAAATAAACCCTATCCAACTATAAAGCAACATTTTCATCCAATTCCTAGCATTATCGTCACTCTTCTTGAGCATGTCTTCAAGAAATCTATTGGCAGCTTCAGTTACTACGATTTTGCCAGCAAGAAATGTGTTACCAGATTCAAGTTTGTTCGTTACCCTAAGCAAACCTGGGATTATGTCCATGCATCTGTGACATTTTGTACGATCATACCACCCAATGAATCCACAGTTTGATCCTTGGTCTAGACATTCATAAAATCTGCACCGTGGAATGTTGTCGGTCCAAGATGTGAAGATTATTGCCTCTTTCCCACAACGGCACAACACTATCTTCAA
The DNA here is from genome assembly GCF_002127325.2 of Helianthus annuus. Lineage (NCBI taxonomy): Eukaryota > Viridiplantae > Streptophyta > Magnoliopsida > Asterales > Asteraceae > Helianthus > Helianthus annuus. Next base: position 136,783,271 of record NC_035442.2, read on the forward strand.
TTGGGGAATCAGTTGCGAAGAACTAGGTTTTGGGTTGGAAGTCAGATCTCAATTCGGGGGAAGTCTATAAACTAGGGTTGGGTTTAATTCATATTATGGGAAATGTTCAGGGAGAGACATTAAATGACATATCTACCCTCACGCGACCTGCACATGGTCACATTTAACTGAAAAAACAAAGTACGTAATGCCTAAAGGATAAAAATAAAGGACAACGCCTGAAAATGGGTATAAAGATAAAGGACAATCCTTGAAATTCACTCTATTTGATATAATTATAAGAATGAGGATAAGGGAATTGGTACGAAATCTCTCAAACGACAAAACAAAAAATTACAGCACTTGGGGATATAATAGCCATGGATGTGACAACAATACCATGGATCCTTGGGTCTCCTTTTTAATAGGAATGTCGTAGAAGTACGCTACATATATAACAAAAAGTATGAATATGTTTGTAACTGAATAACATTTTAAAAGAAGATTCAAAACTAAAACTAACTAAAATGCATAAAGTAATTACTAATTACATAATAATGTAATACATCCCGCCGTGATACGCCGGGGTTCGGTAGCAACAAAGACAATGTTACAACAAAAGGAAAACTAACAACCAAAGACAACACATTTAAAGATTGATTGCTAATATAACCATTACAAAAACTACAATCCTAGCATCGATCAATATAACCCCCGTTATCGTTAAGAACCTCTCATCTCCCTCTAGTTGTGAAGTCCAGCGAAACATTATACCTCATCCGTAACGGTCTTTAAGGATTCCGCTAGATTTAGTAGCCGCGAGCCTGCCATTAGTCAGAAGTTGTCTGATATCGTAGTTGCATGATAGAATGTCTCGATCGTTTATCTTACATCTGCATATGTTGTTAAACTGAGCAAATAAGAAATAAAATCATTAACTGAGTTCTCAAAAATTAAGCAAACGTAGACTAAAGTAAAGTGAAGGTTTAGATGGTTTATGATTTGCCTCGTATGGGGCAAATGCGGAAACTTAATAAAAGAAGGGAAAATGAATAGAGATTCAATGGGTCAAAAATCATGCAAAATACATTCACAATGCATAAAATTCCTTAATTATATTTTATTTCAAGTATTAGATTATCAATAAAGGACTATAAATTTTTAATCATATTTGAAAATAAGGTAAAATACAAAAACATGTTTACGGTATCTACACGTCCCGTTTTGACATAAATTCAAATTATCTATTTTTACCCCACCTATAACCCACCCATTTGCCACCTGTAACATAGAGTAAAGTTGGGTAAGTAATCTAAACTGTAGGTATAACTTATATCTTTCACCTATACCTTTAATTGGTGCTTGACCTGAGTTAGAGGGCTCACCACATACATCAAAACACTTGAGATTACAGGTGTAACAACATATGACTCACTTTATAAATGCTCTCTAGATGCAAATTTCACTTTGAGTATATTAACTTTTCTTTTCTTAGTGTTTTGCATGTTCCTAGTTGAAATGTTGGATATCCAGGTTGGATTTAGAGTATAATTGAAGAACTGAAAAGACCTTCCGTTTGAAGACCGTTAGGAAGAGCTACGAGTCATCAGTCCTTGATTTGGGCTACACCACCTTACAAGTCTAAACCTTATTGGGCCTAGTTATGACGTGTTAAAGTTACGAGCAGTACCTGAGAGGAAGAGTATGGGTCGTACCTGTCACACCCCAAAAATGTCGCAGCTGAAATACAAACGTGGCGGTGACGGAGGTTGGTACCCGTAAATGTCTTAATGGACGATGCAATGTTTATTTTGGACATACAACGTATTTAAAATACGAGTTTAAAGTTTAAACATAAACCACAACCACATCACTTTAGTTGTCTTGATCCTTTTGGATCTTAGTACACATGGTCCCAAAAGTAGTTTTAAAAGTTGTCCAAACATTATTTATTAAACCATTGCATCAAACAACCATAAGACAAAGCAAGCCAAAATCTCGAAGCCGAACTCATGTACCTGAAGAACACGTAAAAATCAAGTGTCAACACAAAGGAAGGTGAGTTCACATATTCAAATTCGTAATAATTTGTTTAAGAAAAACTTTCTTACTATGAATTTTTAATGATAAAACATTCACCTATAATTAGAAAAGCAATTCAGTCGAGAGTTGTGGTTTTCACACCTAATCTCGACCTAACCACTCATTCATTTCCGAAAAATAATGTGCAGTGATAGTGTAGTGTTCAGCGAGTGCAAGCGAAAATAGCGAGTAAGCTCGTACAAAACCCTTAAAGGGCATGCACAAGTCGGTCTGCTGGTACTTAGACTATAGACTAGGTCGTTTCTAAGACATTGGCCCGGACTAGGTCGAGTCTTGCCTAATTCCCTATTGTTATGGCTCTGATACCAATCTGTCACACCCCAACCAATGACGGAAACATCGGGGCGCAGCACTGAGCGAAACAGATTGTCCAAGAGAAATTCCATAACAACTAAATTACCAGATAGTTAATATTATGTCCCATACCATAACCCATCAAGTCAAATAATTATTACAGACATTGATATCTCAAAGACAAATAACATGTTTCGACAACTCAGATTCGAATAAATAAATTGTCTTTGTTTCTAGACTCTCATTCCTACTTGATTCCACAAAGGCAGGTAAAGCACAGCATCCTAAGCACATGTCACATACGTTAAAATAAAGTTCAATACACATAATGTAAAGGTGAGCATACAAGTTTGATAGTATAGTAGAGTTCAAAATCATTTACGCATAACCAGCATGTAACATGTAGCAAAGTGAAAGCTAGTAGGTTATCGACAGAGAAATATGCACAGACGTGACTGCGAGTTGTAGAATGCGCAACATATATCCCCACTGGGACACGTGAAGTAAAGCCCTTAACAACCCTTGTCCATGACAGGTGCTGAGTCCAAACTATAGTACTATCGTTGCTAAGGTGTCAGGCAACAATCATTGTGTTAACATAACATACAAGCATTCATCTAATAACATGTAACATGCAATAATGATCAGCGTATAAATAGTGTTTGCGTTATGTGTCGATTGTGATTTAAATAAGTAATGTATGTAACACCCAAAAGTGCGTAAAGCAAAAAGGGATCGAGTATACTCACAGATCATGCTTAACAAGTAAACACTCTCTTGGATTTAAGGGAGCACTGAGAGATTAGCCTGAACAGTTAACGATAGCATAAGCGAAGAACGGCGCATAAAACTGTGCAAGTGTCTAAGTGTCGGATTGGTAATCCGATCGGATGGCAATCCGATCGGTTGGCCAGTCGATCGGATGTCAATCCGTTCGGATGGTCATCCGATCGGATGGCCATTCGACTGCATTGACCTTCGTTTGGTAAAGATGTGTTTGTGAATGATAGCTTTGAAGTTTTCGTTGTAGAATTTTGAAAACAGAGAAGTATCTCTACCTTTCAGGTCGGTCGGTCGAACGGCAGTTCGATCAGATGGCGATCCGTTCGGCGAGACATTTCTTTGGAGAACAAGTTCACAGCAGGATTGTCACTCGATCGGATGGTCTAATGATCAAATGGCAATCCGTTAGATCTGACTATACATTTAACATGCTCGAAATTTTTAAGTGTTGAGACCAAGTGCAATCCGATCGGATTGCGGTTCAATCGAATGGCAATCCAATCGGATGGTAATCCGATCGGATGTTAATTCGTCCCGCAACCTGATCGTGTTGCTAACTTGAAAATTCGTTAAGTTTTGCGGTTTGCTCGAGACGATATGACAACGTGCTAAACAACAGAAACCCCATCATGACCCAAGTGATCCGGTCGAACAGGAATCACCCTAGTCCGATCAGTCAACTGTTCGAGATGGTTGTTCATGTTTAACCCGAGATCAGTTGTCTCTTGGATAGAAATCAGATCTTGAACCAACAACATCACTAAGAAAGAGTAGAAGATCAGAACGAGCTCCGATTCTATCGGTTTTGAGTGCATTGAGTGTAAAAGAGTTGAAAGAAAGTTGGAAAACCATCTTTCAATCCTTTTAACTTTGAAAATGTTCAGATCTATGCGAAAACATTGTTTAATTATAAGGACTTGTAAAAATGTCCCACAACACTCCGTAAGTGAAAACCTGGACCCCTAAAACCCTGATCATTATGAAAAATCAAGAAATTCAAAATTTGTTGATCTGTTGCGGGCCGCGTAAGACTTAAGGAAAGCTTACGCTGGGCGCGACAGCTTGAAAGTTCTCCGGATAAGCTTTAGGCAATGTGTCAGACACGTGGCAGACCTACGCCGTGACACGACAGCCCTAGCCATAGCTAGGGTGGCCCTCGCGGGCCGCGGAAGATGTTCTTCGAGTTTACACGGGCCGCGACAAACTCAATTTTCAGCTATAAAAGGACGTGCATGGGCATTTCTTCTGTGCTCGAAAAATTTACTTCAAAGACATTCTAAACTACTTAAATTCGTGTATTTGAGTGTCGAAACGCTGCTACGATTACAGGGTAATAACTCGATCACTGCTACGATACAATGTCCGATCGATTGAAACCGATCCGATGGATGTTTAAGTGCTACCCGAATTCATGTGCATTATTATTTAAGTAGGTTACAAAGTTTAATCAGTAGGCAAAACGCTGTCCAACTAAACTTGCAATGTGAGTCATTCTCTTTTTATCAAAAGTGCTTTACAATACCTAAATGTTTTCCAGTAATATGTTACAGGGATTAAGTCTTTGTTATCTTAAACTACTAGCAGTAAGTGGGGTATTGTGCACAATTACTACTGTTTTATCACTTTTTAGGTGAACGGACCTAACTAGTGATACTCGTCATTACTGGGTGAACGGACCCAATAGTGATATGACCACAGTCATAGATCCGGTCGAGTGACAGCTGAACCAGTTAATTATAAGATAGGGGCAATTGTAATCGCTCTTAATACTGTGATCTATAACAATGTGTCGTTTTATGCAATTTCAATGACTCGCCAGTATTTCCACGCTGATAAAATCGTTTTAAACATGTTTCAGCTGATTTACTGTGAACAAGGAAAAGTGCCGCGTAGCACTACCAGCTTGGATAAAGTGGCTTAGTAAATAAATAAACATGTTTTTGTAAACAGGGAATTTCCCCGAGAAATTCCTTTATTGTAAATTACGGGGTTTGTCCCGAAATTTGAAATGAAATAAATGGGTGTTTTCAGTTTAAACGATCCTGTTAAAATTTCCGCTGCCTAATTAAACACCAATACCACGGGTTTCTGTCCTGCGACTTCTAAATCGGGTAAAACCGGGTCGGGGGCCGTGACAGAAAAAGGTGGTATCAGAGCCACTGATTTAAGCTAATCCAGTACTTAGCAATACTTAATTTGTCAAATTGCCATTTTTGGATTCTGTGAAAATTAATTTAACATATAAAATTTTAACTTGAATTTTGTGTGTTTCTTCATGTGTGCTAACAGCATGAATGAACTGTCGGAGGCACTCCGAAACTTTACCATCCATACTACCGATATGGATACAACAGGAACCCAATCCGGCTATCAAGCGGATACTGAGGAGCCACTAATATTCCAGGCCCAGCCCCAGGAGAAACCCAAGCCTAAAAGGAGGAGAAGAATCCTAGATTGGAAACGTGGACGAAGGAAGAAGCCAGCTGCCCATAAGGTGAAAAAGACGGAGGATCCAAAGGACAAAGGGAAAGGAAAGGAAGTAGGGGAAAGTTCCGGTCAAGCCCAGGAGATGCCACCTTACGAAGAGCTTGATAGGAAACTGGCGAATTGTGACCTCATTGGACCTGCTAACGAAAACCTTTTCAAATTCCCCGCCCAATCACAACTTCTAATTAACTTGGAACCTGCAATTCCAGACCCCATTGTCAACCCCAACCTGTTACAGGCCAGCTGGAAGAATGGTGGACAAGCGACTAGCATTTTTAGAACTTCATGAATAACCCTAATGTTTACTTTCCCCAGTTTGATCCTGAACCTGCACCAGTCCCACCTATGAGCGCGGAAAACGTTGCTGAATTACGCCGCTATGGCGAGGAACTGGTGGATGCTCGGAACCGGATTCGAGAAGTGGGGGAAAACATCACGTGGAAATACGACTAGAGGGAGCGTCGTTTTTGAAAGGCTAGCTAACTGTGGTTGTGTGTTTGTATAATAATATATATGTATAATAATAATAATATAACTAAAATAAAACTTTTGTAAAATAGATAATGTGTATTGATGCATAAATATTATACTAATATAAATGTCGCAAAGATCGACGATTTTGGCTATATGTGTTGACATGATTATGTGTGATTGCTTTGTTGTGTTTGGTTGCTATCTATTTTGTGACAGTAATATAAAAATTGTTAATGATTCAGATGGAAAACATAGTAAATGAACCGGTCAATGAAGTTAATCAGTCTGAACAAAACAATGAGGATCATTTTCTTAATAGACAAGATATAGAAAATATCGTTGCACAGGGAATAGCCAATGCTATCCCGGCGATCGTCGCTGCTGTTAAGAACCCTGTTGAACCTCACAAGATAACCATAGCAAACGCACTCGCAACGATAATTTCAGCAACAGTGTCAACGGAGGCGGCAATAATAACAATAATGTGGTTCAAGCCCCAATACTTAAGAAAATGAAAGTTGCAACACCTGGTTGCACTTATAAAGAATTTCTTGCCTGTAAGCTAGTCTAATTTGCAGGCAATGAAGGGGCGACTGCCGCACTGCGTTTGTTAGAAAAGACCGAAGCAGTAATTAAAATCAGTAAATGCGCAGAGGAAGACAATGTTATGTATGCATCCCACCTTTTCAAAGAAGAAGCGTTAGAATGGTGGAATACGGTGCTGCAGGCAAAGGGAAGTGACATGGCTTATGCCATGAGTTGGAAAGAATTTAAGAAATTGGTAGAAAGAAAATTTTGTCCCGACTATGAAAAGGAACAAATGACGAATAAGTTCCTGAACCGCCGGATGGTGGACGTTGACTGCCGAGGGTATACTTCGAAGTTCTTCGAGTATGCTAGAATTGTACCAACTCTGGCCTCGCCAGAACCGGTACTTATTTCTCACTATATTTGGGGTTTAATTAACAAGATCCGTGATATCATCAAAGCTGCGAGACCCCGCATGATTGACGATGCGGTTGAATTGGCAAACATTTTAACCGACAGGCTGGTACGCACTAGAGAAGAGAACAGGAAAAAGGAATTGGCCCAAAAGATCACCCAAGGTTTTCGTGGGGGTAATAATGCAGTAACTTCAAGGAAAATGGAACCAGGCAATCATCCGCTGCTCCATTTTGAAGTACCTGTAAAAGAAAGCATTTTGGAAAATGTAAGGGGGAGTGTAATTTTTGCAAAATTCTGGGGCACCAAGAGGAGAATTACAGGAAGAAATCCATGATCTGCTACAATTGCAGAGAAGCAGGGCACTTCAGGCCCGACTGCCCAAAATTGGTTAAGCCAGCTGACAACAAGGCCAAACCTGCAGAAGGAACTACTAGGAAGAATGCAAGAGCCTTCCAGCTGACAACACAAGAAGCAGATCTGATCCCCGATGTGATAGCTGGTACGTTTCTGGTACATGACATTTATGCAAAAGTATTATTTGACTCTGGTGCAAACCAAAGTTTTATAAATACTTCATTCTGCCAAGCTCTTAAGCAACCTTTAACCAAACTTAGGCAAATTTGTACGGTAGAAACGGCAGATGGAAATTGTGTTAAAATAGATAAGGTTTTGCAAGAAGGAAAGATAGAACTCTCAGGACATAATTTTTCTGCAAACCTGCTACCTATGAATTTAGCTGGATTCGATGTCGTATTAGGAATGGATTGGTTTGTAGCCAACCATGTTCGAATCCTCTGTGATAAGAATTCTATAGAAATTCATACACCCGCGGGAGAAGTAATTGTGGTTACGGGAAATAAGCCACGTAAACCATTGAAGTTCGTTTCAGTAATGAAAGTTGCTACTTATGAACGAAAACATGGAATAGTATATATGATTTCGGTAATCATTAACACTAAAGGTAAGGAACTGGAGGAAATTCCAGTAGTGTCAGAATACCCGGATGTATTCCCAGAAGAGTTACCTGGATTACCACCAGATAGAGAAATAGAGTTTAGAATTCATCTAATTCCTGGAACTACACCAATAGCTAAGGCACCTTATCGGTTAGCACCCACAGAAATGTTAGAACTGAAAAAGCAGTTAGATGAATTTCTAAGCAAAGGATTCATACAACCTAGTTCATCCCCTTGGGGAGCACCTGTGTTGTTTGTGAAAAAGAAATATGGTTCAATGCGAATGTGTATCGATTATAGGGAATTGAATAAGGTTACAATTAAGAATCGATACCCATAACCTAGGATTGATGATCTTTTCGATCAACTTCAAGGAGCTAGACATTTCTCTAAGATAGACTTGCGCTCTGGATATCATCAGCTAAAGGTACAAGAAGAAGACATACCTAAAACTGCTTTCAGGACTAGGTATGGTCACTACGAGTTTACAGTCATGCCATTTGGACTAACAAATGCTCCTGCAACATTTATGGACATGATGAATAGAATTTGTAAGCCGTATTTGGATAAATTCGTGATTGTCTTCATCGATGATATACTTATTTATTCCAAAAGCCGGGACGAGCATCGCAAGCACCTGCATGCACTTTTAACCTTGTTAAGGAAGGTAAAGCTTTATGCAAAGTTCTCGAAATGTGAATTTTGGCTACAAGAGGTGCAATTTTTAGGACACATGGTGAATCACAAAGGTATTCACGTGGATCCCTCCAGGATAGAGGCGATCACAAAGTGGAAGGCCCCACAATCTGCTACCGAAGTTAGAAGTTTTCTGGGGTTAGCTGGATATTATAGGCAATTCATTAAAGACTTTTCTAAGATAGTTGTTCCACTAACTAAGCTAACCTGTAAAACTGTTAAGTTTGAATGGGGACCCAAGCAAGAAGAGGCCTTTAGGATTTTAAAGAAAAGACTAACAAACGCCCCAATACTTTCCTTACCAGACGGAACGGAAGATTTTGAAGTCTTCTGCGACGCTTCTAAGCTAGGGTTAGGATGTGTGCTAATGCAACGCAAAAAAGGTAATTGCGTATGCATCAAGGCAGTTGAAGAAGCACGAGGAAATTATACGACCCATGACTTAGAATTAGGAGCAATAACTTTTGCCCTTAAAATTTGGAGACATTATCTTTATAGAAGTAAGTTTACTGTCTACACAGATCATAAATGTTTAAGGTACATATTTGGAAAAAAAGAATTAAACATGAGGCAAAGAAGATGGATGGAAATTTTAAGTGACTACGACTGTGATATTCAATATCACGAAGGAAAGGCAAATGTAGTAGCAGATGCCCTAAGTCGTAAGTACCATGAAAAGCAAAGACGAGTTCGTGCTCTTAGATTAAATCTCCAATTAGATTTAATGGAACAACTGAAGAACGTTCAAGAAACAACAACCAAGGATGATGCTGAAGGAATGAAAGGACGGATAAAAGAATTAGAGAAAGGAACTGATGGGATTTGGAGATTCCATAAGAACAGGATTTGGGTACCTAGGCGAGGAAATTTAAGAGATAAGATTTTAGAGGAAGCCCATAAATCTAGGTATACGATGCACCCTGGTAATAACAAGATGTACCAAGATTAAAGAAATAATTTCTGGTGGATAGGAATGAAAAAGGACATAGCTAGATACGTTTCTAAGTGTCAAACTTGTTCACAAGTTAAGGCAGAGCACCAAAAACCTTCAGGTTTACTTCAACAGTTATAAATGCCCGTATGGAAATGGGAACTAATAACAATGGACTTTGTTACTAAGTTGCCCAAAACCAGGAAAGGTAACGATGCAATCTGGGTGATTGTAGATCGATTAACCAAATCAGCTCATTTCCTGCCAATGAAGGAGACCTTTAGCATGGAAAGATTAGCAAAGTTGTACGTAGATGAGGTAGTATCCTTACATGGATTCCCACTCTCCATTTTGTCGGATAGGGATAGTCGCTTCACTTCACATTTCTGGAAAAGTTTCCAAGAAGCAATGGGGACCCGGCTAAATATAAGTACTGCATACCATCCCCAAACAAATGGACAAAGTGAAAGGACGATTCAAACTCTTGAAGACATGCTCAGAGCATGTGTAATCAACTTCGGTGGAAATTGGGATGACCATTTACCACTAATAGAATTCTCCTATAACAATAGTTACCACACCAGCATAAATGCTGCCCCGTTCAAAGAACTGTATGGACGAAAGTGCCGAACTCCAGTATGCTGGGCAGAAATAGGAGAAAGTTAATTATCAGGTCCCGAGATTGTTCAGGAAACCACCGACAAGATAACCCAAATTAAGGAAAGACTGAAAACGGCTCGAGATCGCCAGAAGAGTTATGCAGACAATCGACGCAAGCTGCTGGAATTCCAAGTTGGGGATAGGGTACTATTGAAAGTTTCTCCTTAGAAAGGGGTAGTTCGGTTCGGTAAGAAAGGAAAGCTATGTCCAAGGTACATAGGACTATTCGCTGTTACCCAACGGATAGGACCAGTTGCCTATCGCTTACAACTACCAGAAGAACTAGCCGGGGTACATGATGTGTTTCATGTATCCAATCTTAAGAAATGTTTATCTGACGAATTCCTGGTAGTACCTCTTCAAGATATAGAGGTAAATGAAAAGTTAAAATTTGTTGAGAAACCACTCCAAATAGAAGACAGAAAGCTTAAGTTCCTCAACCACAAAACATTGGTGCTGGTCAAAGTAAAGTGGGATTCAAAAAGAGGACATGAGTACACATGGGAACTGGAATCAGAAATGAAGCGGAAGTACCTTTACCTGTTTCAGTTTCAATAAATCTCGAGGACGAGATTTTAAATAAGGTGGGGAGGATGTAAGGACCTGCAACAATGTTCCACAACACTCTGTAAGTGAAAACCCGGACCCCTAAAACCCTGATCCTTGTGAAAAATCAAGAAATTCAAAACATGTTGATCTGTCGCGGGCCGCGTAAGACTTAAGGAAAGCTTACGCGAGGCGCTACAGCTTGAAAGTTCTCCGGATAACCTTTAGGCTACATGTCAGACACGTGGCAGACCTACGCCGTGACACGGCAGCCCTAGCCGTAGCTAGGGTGGCCCTCGAGGGCCGCGTAAGATGTTCTTCGAGTTTACGCGGGCCGCGACAAACTCAATTTTTAGCTACAAAAGTGACGTCCATGGGCATTTCGTCTGTGCACGAAAAATTTACTTCAAAGACGTTCTAAACTACTTAAATTCGTGTATTTGAGTGTCGAAACACTGCTACGATTACAGGGTAATAACTCGATCACTGCTACGATACAATGTCCGATCGATTAAACCGGTCTGATGGATGTATAAGTGTTGCCCGAATTCGGGCTATACTTTGTCATTCGTCGTGAGGGTTGTGATTTCGTGAGCATATCGTAAATGTTGTATTAAATTACTAACCTAGTTTCGTGTGCATTGTTATTTAACTAGGTTACCAAGCTTAATCAGTAGGCAAAACTCTGTCCAACTAAACTTGCAATGTGAGTCATTCTCTTTTTATCAAAAGTGCTTTACAATACCTAAATGTTTTCCAGTTATATGTTACAGGGATTAAGTCTTTGTTATCTTAAATAACTAGTAGTAAGTGGGGTATTGTGCACAATTACTACTGTTTTATCACTTTTTAGGTGAACGGACCTAACTAGTGATACTCGTCACTACTGTGTGAACGAACCCAATAGTGATATGACCACAGTCAAAGATCCGGTCGAGTGACAGCTGAACCAGCTAATTATAAGATAGGGGAAATTGTAATCGCTCTTAATACTGTAATCTATAACAATGTGTCGTTTTATGCAATTTGAATGACTCGCCAGTATTTCCCCGCTGATAAGATCTTTTTAAACATGTTTCAGGTGATTTACTGTGAACAAGGAAAAGTGCCGCGTAGCACTACCTGCTTGGATAAAATGGCTTAGTAAATAAATAAACATGTTTTTGTAAACGGGGAATTTCCCCGAGAAATTCCTTTATTGTTAATTATGGGGTTTTTTCCGGAAATTTGAAATGAAATAAATGGGTGTTTTTAGTTTAAACGATCCTGTTAAAATTTTCGCTGCCTAATTAAACACCAATACCATGGGTTTCTGTCCCGCGACTTCTGAATCAGACAAAACCGGGTCGGGGGCCGTGACATTAATCATGTAGAAATCCTTCAGATCTGAGTCGTTCTTGGTGGAATGAGGACAAAACTTGAAGTTCATAAGAACTCCATGATGACATCACCCTTGAACACCTCAAATCCACTGATTTCACATCACATCACAAATGATGTGACATGAGAGTATTTATAGGGTTTCCAAAAGAGGAAAGTGCACAAGGGTCGGATTGGCCACTGATCGGATGGCGCCTCTATCGGATGGCAATCCGATCGGTTGGCCCTTCGATCCAAGTGTCCGGCGTGTTGAGTTTTGTCGTTTCGATTCGCGTATTGAGCGTTGCGATGCGTTTTGAGCGAGCGATGCGATAGAATTACACATTAATTACACAATTAACCTAACTACTATATCTAACATACAATCACTATAAATAACTTGCGTTTAGCGTCTGCGATTCGATTGCGATAGAGTTGCGATTGCGTTTTGATTAATCACCACAACATAAACATAAATAAACATGCACAGGTAACACATAAATAGCACACACACGTAAAACAATATCCAGAACGCATGATTCGAGCTGCGATTGCGATGCGATAAGCGATAAAGCGATAAAACATCGATAAAACCTCAATTATTCAAAGATACTCCACATAATACAACTAAAGCGAATAAATTAAAGGTTCGATTACAAGTCAAAGAAGTCAAATCAGTAATTAAGCAAGGAGCAACAGATCGCAATTAGCAATCTTTTCTTCCTTTGACTTCAACCTTGACTTTGACTTTGACTTTGACTTTCGTAACACGGGGTGTTACAGCCTCCCCTACTTAAGAGAATTTCGTCCCGAAATTAGGCTTTAGCCGTAACAAACAACTGTGGATATTTCTCCTTCATGTCGCTTTCGAGTTCCTAGGTGAACTCTGCGCCGCGTTTGTCTTCCCAGCGAACCTTCACGATGGGAATGCTTGAGCGCCTGAGCTTCTTGGTTTCTCGATCCATGATCTCGACAGGCTTCTCCACCAAGTGGAACATGTAAATCATGCTCAGCCAGACACTTTCTGAGGTTCGAAACATGGAAAGTCGGGTGGACGTTGCTAAGTTCCTCCGGTAGTTCGAGTCTGTAGGCCACTTTTCTGATCCTTCCCAGAATCTTAATGGGTCCAACATATCGAGGCGCAAGCTTTCCTTTCTTGCTGAATCTGATCACACCCTTCCAAGGTGATACCTTTAGGAGTACGTGATTGCCAACGTCAAATTCAAGGGGCTTGCGTCGTCTATCGGCGTAACTTTTCTGACGACTCCAAGCTTTCAGCAGATTGTCTCGAATTTTGAGGATTTTGTCAGTCGTTTCTTGCAACAGCTCAGGACCGGTTATTTGTGAGTCTCTGATCTCGTGCCATACAATAGGCGATCGACATCTTCTTCCATACAAGGCCTCAAACGGTGCCATTTGAATGCTAGAGTGATAACTGTTATTGTATGAGAATTCTACTAAAGGTAAGTATGCGTCCCAATTACCACCGAAATCTATGACACACGAGCGAATGATGTCTTCAAGGGTACGAATCGTTCTTTCAGTCTGACCATCAGTTTGGGGATGGAAAGCGGTACTTAGATTGAGCGTCGTACCGAGAGCAGCTTGAAACGTTTCCCAAAGGCACGAGGTAAACCGACCATCGCGGTCAGAGATGATGTCGCGAGGCATCCCATGTCGAAAAATGATCTCATCGGTGTAGATTCGGGCTAATTTTTCTACCTTATAGTCTTCTCGTATCGGCAGAAAATGAGCGGATTTAGTCAAGCGGTCAACGACAACCCAAATGTTGTCGTGACTTGATGGTGTGCGCGGAAGTTTTGTTATGAAGTCTATAGCTATACTCTCCCATTTCCACATGGGGATCTCGGGTTGGACGAGTAAGCCAGAGGGTCTTTCGTGCTCGGCCTTGACTTTCGAGCAAGTCAGGCACTTCGAAACGTAGACGGCGATATCTTTCTTCATGCCCGACCACCAGTACTTGTAGCGAAGGTCCTGGTACATTTTATCAGCACCGGGATGAATAGAATATCAAGATTTGTGGGCTTCGTCCATCAGAATCTGTCATAAATTGGTCTGCTTAGGGATCCAAATTCGGTCCAGATAATGGAATATCCCATTCGATTTATTCACTAGCTGAGCTCCATCGTTGAGAATCCTTTCCTTCTATAAAGTGCGTTCGGTGAAACAAGCATGTTGGGCTTCGCGGATAAGAGTTTCGAGATGACCCTGGGCGTGAATGTTACGAACGCTATGCAAATAGCTTCGTCTGCTGAGGGCGTCGGAAACGACATTTGCTTTGCCAGGATGGTAACGGATCTCACAGTGGTAATCGTTGAGAAGTTCCACCCGTCGGAGTTGGCGCATATTCAGTTCTTTTTGGCTGAGGATGTGTTGCAGGCTCTTATGATCTGTGAATATCGTACACTTGGTACCATAAAGGTAGTGTCGCCAAATCTTCAACACAAAACAACTACGCCAAGCTCGAGGTCGTGGGTTGTATAGTTCTTCTCGTCGATCTTGAGCTGACGAGATGCATAAGCGATAACCTTGTCCCGTTGCATGAGAACAAAACCAAGACCAAGGTTCGAGGCATCGCAGTAGACAATGAAGTCATCGGTTCCGTCGGGTAAAGCGATGACGGGAGCATTACAGAGCATATGCTTGAGGGTTTGAAAGGCAGTCTCTTGTCCAGTTCCCCAAACAAAAGGCTTGTCTTTATGCGTAAGAGAAGTGAGTGGCACGGCAATTTTAGAGAATCCTTTGATAAATCGGCGATAATAGTCCGCTAGTCCGAGAAAAGAACGGACTTAAGACGGGTTCTTAGGTGTAACCCAACTCTTCACGGCTTCGATCTTCGCGGGGTCGACGTGAATACCATGACTATTAACAATGTGACCGAGGAACTGAGCCTCCTCCAGCCAAAATTCACACTTGGAGAACTTGGCAAAGAGTCGATTCCCTTGGAGCAGTTCGAGAACCAAACGTAGGTGTTGCGCGTGTTCGGTTTTCGACTTGGAATTGATAAGGATATCATCGATGAACACGATGACGAAACGGTCAGGAAATGCTTCACACATGCGATTCATCAGATCCATGAAAATCGCGGGTGCGTTGGTTAAACCAAAAGGCATAACAACGAACTCATAGTGGCTGTATCGAGTGCGAAAGGCGGTTTTGGGTAAATCCTCCTCTTGAATGCGTAACTGGTGATAGCCTGAGCGTAGGTCAATCTTCATGAAACACGTAGCACCTTGCAACTGATCAAACAAACCATCGATTCAAGGTAGGGGATAGCGATTCTTGATCGTCAGCTTATTCAACTCCCTATAGTCAATGCACATCTGAAACGGCCCATCCTTGTTTTTGACGAAAAGGACCGGTGCGCCCCACGGAGAGGTGATATGGCGAATGAAGCCTTTATCAAGTAATTCCTGGAGCTGACTCGAGAGTTCGCGCATTTCGGATGGAGCGAGTCGATAAGGAGCTCTGGCAACAGGATTTGCTCTAGGAATGAGGTCGATGCGAAAGTCGATATCACGACTCGGAGGTAACCCCGGGAGATCGTCAGGGAAAACGTTAGGAAATTCACGAACAACGGGGACATCATTCACTCCTGTATACCCTTTCTTTTCCTTCTCCGCTACTACATTGTGTGCTAAGAAAGCTTGGTATTCCTTGCGGAGATACTTGCTAGCCTGGACACACGACATGAGTTGGAGTTTCTTCGAAGCGACTTCACCATAAACACATAATTGATCACCATTAGCGAGCGAGAAGCGAATCATCTTATCGAAACAAATAACTTCAGCATGATTATCATGAAGAAAATCCATGCGTACTATGACGTCAAAACTACCGAGCTGCATTGGAATAAGGTCGATAGGGAAGAAGTGATTGTTGAGTTTGAGAGTACAATCACGAAGAACAAAATTGACAGCGATGGTTCTTCCGGTGGCAACTTCAACATCGAACGTCGAGGGGAGATGGGTACGCTTACTATTAAGGAGCTTTTCGAATTCTAACGACACAAAACAGTTATCGGCTCCCGTAACAAACAAACACGAAGCGTATATACCATTCACAAGGAACGTACCATTAACCACATTACTATCGGCTTGAGCTTGGCGTACATTGATGTTGAAAGTACATCCGCGGGCTGCTGGCTGCTGTTGCTGCTACTGTTGTTGGGGCTGCTGCTGTTGTGGCTCTTGCTTCACCACTCGATTCGGGCACATGTTTGCGAAGTGGTTAGGATCACCACACGTGAAGCAAGCTCTAGCATGGATCGTGGGTGCAGGAGCCACTTGTTGGCCTTGAGGAGCAGGAAGTAGAGCTTGTTGAGCAGGAGCTTGACCTTGTGTTGGAGCTGTAGCTTGACGTGGACCAGTACGAAAGTTGGCGGTGAAGTGGCCGTACATGTTGCAATGCACACAGCATCTGCAAGCGATTCCCACTGGATGGTGATAAGTACAAGTAGGGCAAGCCGGATAAGGACCAGTGTATGCACGCTTGGCCAGCGGTGCATGGGTAACCGGTGCCGCTACTTGGCGGTGTTGAGGCTGCGGTTGAGCAGGAACAGGTTGGAGCGGGGCAGCAGTGGTGACAGCGCAATTTTTGCTACTGTTGTTGTTCTTCCTCTTGCGACGAGAGGACTTTGAAGACTGCGGAGTGGCGGCGGTTTCAGCGGTTGGAACGGCGGTAGCTTGATGCAGATTCTTGGAGGCTTTATCCCAATAACCAGACTTGACTCGCTTGTCGTTGATCTCAGCAGCGAGTTAGAAGGTTTTCTCAATTGTTGTCGTCTTTGCAGCTTGAACAACATCAGCCACACAATCCGGAAGAGCACGGATATACTTGTTTATGGTGATTTCAGGCGTAGTAACTTGAGTAGGACAGATTATACTCAACTGCTTAAAGCGAGCAGTCAAACCAGCGTTGTCACCATCCTTTTGCTTGATATGCCATAACTCGTCCTCCAGCTTTTGGCGCTCGTGGGGAGGGCAGAACTCTTGCATCATAGCGTCCTTCAACTCATCCCACGTCAACCCGTAAGCTGCATTGTTTCCGCGTTTGTTTCTCTCGGCCGTCCACCAATCTAGAGCTCGGGATTGGAAGACGCCAGTGGTGTTAAGAGTACGGAGATTATCAAGACAGCCACTCTGGTGCAGGGTGACTTCGATCGAATCAAACCATTGGAACATGGTCGTAGGCCCATCTTCGCCGGTAAATTCTTTCAGGCCGCAGCCTTTGAACTATTTGAAGCTAAAAGCAGACATTGGTGAATCAGTCCTGGACTCTTCTGAAGACTTGCTACCATTCTCATTTAGTTCGCTAACAATCTGCGGTATGACTTTCGCCATTTGCTCAGCGACGAGAGCAGCAATGCATTTGTCTTCATGGTTTCGGCGTGCAGATCGGGAATGAAATGATCCAAATGACGACATTGTCTGCAATAGACATCGCCACAGGACTCAGACACAAATTTCGATCAACCCTAGTATAGACTCGCGCTCTGCTCTAAACTACTTCATATAAAGCTCAGGAACACGTTCAATCACATAAACACGTACACATATAGGCACGTAATCACAGAGACACATAAAAACGTAAGACACATAGAACACGGAAACCACACTATATTTTGCACGTATTCACCTATCCTGGCCACACATAATCACCTATCGTTCAAATTCCGCGAATTCGAGAATTGCGATTAGCGAGTACACAGCGTGTAGCGTAACATAAGCGAGTAACATAGCATGCGATTATCCACAAGCAGTAGCGATTTGTTAACGTTTTGAGATAGATGTGCAGTGCGGGTCACGTGTGTCGATCAAATCGAGAACGAAAAAGCGAATAAACCACTAAAAATCGAAGCACATAAATAGGGAAAATCACATAAAACACATAAAATCCACAAAAAAAGCGACAAACATCAGAGTCAGCAGTTGCGGGCTCCGAATCGAAACACGTAAAATCAACAAATGCGATATTGAAATTGTTGGTGCATATGTCTGTTGACTTCGTCTTGTATCGAGACTTGTATTTAGATAGGAAAAACTGGAGCTCGGTAGTAAAAAAAATAGGATTTTAGTGTGGTTTGACTAGTTCACACGAACTTGCAGTGCCAGTTCATGCGAAGTGGCCACTTCGCATGAAGTGGCCACTTCGCACGAAGTGGATAGTGGCCGTTTCGTGGGGACTGGATCTCCTATAAATAGGTGACTTGAGATTTCATTTGTAAGATTGCTGATTCCGGAGCAGAGGTGCTGCCGAAGTGTCAAGTGGTCTATAAAGCTTTCAAATCAATATACAAGACAGTTAAAGTGATTCTTAGTGCATATCAAGCTAATTCAACATCAATATGTCTGTTTCCGCCTCTCGTATTGATCGAGAACTCTTCTGAACGACTCGTTTAGGTCGAATCTCGATCCTATAAGTGGTATCAGAGCTCAAGAGGAAGAGTTCTTACCATTTCAGCTTGTTTTCACCAAAATTTCTGACTTCTACTCATTCTTTTACACGATTTTTCAAAATTACCTGAGTTTTTACGGATATGGACTAATTTTCACATATTACACACGAAATACTATTTTAAACAATCCTTGAAAGAATCAGAACCAAAATCGACTAAACTTGATCAATTTTGGCAAAAAAATGTCTGAAACGTTCGAAGATAATCCAGATCGTGTGAAAATGCTTCCAATTCGCACGAGCTGAACTTCCAATTCACACGAAGTGAGCCCAGGTCACACCAAGTTGTCAAAATTCGTTTGAAAGTGACCCTAGTTAGATTTCAGGTCGTAAGAAGTGGTTAAAAGATTAGTCAGGTCGTTTGAAATCTTATCAGGTCGCGTGAATTGAACTTCAGGTCGCATGGGTTAATCATACTTAATCACTTGGTCAAAATTGCTTTATCAGTCAACTCAAACAATTAGCGGCCCAATCAAGTTGCATTGTTACATGATCACTTATAGTCCTAATTGATTAGCCCAATATATTTTTTAAGACTGCATGTGACATTAAGGTGTATGGCCCAATAGAATAATAATCTGAATATTGTTTGTCAGCCATATTACATGTGAATTGACAGATCCATTTAATTGAACATGTGATTTCATAATAACATGTTATATCTTCACGTGAATTTTTAAACATTGTCAGTGATTTTAAGTGATAAGCTCGGCCCAAGATCCATAATATTAGCGGCCCAATGAGATTTCAATAAGTAAACAATGTTGTCGGCCATTCATCTTTTTGATTCTATAAAACATTTAATTGCTATGTCAGTTTCCATGTGAGCTTATAGTTCACTGTTGGGTTCAAAGAAGTCAAATGGCTACTCGATCGAACAACATTAATCATATTTGTCATGTAGTGCCACCTGATCAACCAACATACATGTTTGAGTAGTGTCATTCAATCGAATTGTGGGTCATTCGAGGTACCACCCGATTCAAAGTCTCATCCGATTTTTTATCATTCTATTTGTTGTTATGATTTAGGTCATAGCATCAGATACCCGCCCGAGCGGAGTCCCACCCGATTCAAGACACCTTGTTACCCGATCTGTTGTCACCTGATTTTTGTCACTCAATCGGATATTCATCTGATTCAGTTGTTTTGATAAAGTGATTGAACTGATCTTAGATCGTGTGAATTTTCAGATCGTTTGAAAATCCGTCATTGTGAATCTCAATACCGAAACATGGATTCTGAATTCTACAACGCTTTTGCTATTGCCTCGAGTACTCCTGTTACCGTTGGCTCAGAGTGTATCCATGGAAAATGAAACTGGAACGTTGCAGAAACCCCCAAAGCTGATGAGCATTGAAGAATATTACAGTTGGAAAGACCGTTTCGAAAATTGGGTTCAAGCAAATCATTTAAGGTCTTGGGAGTGTATTGAAACTAAGTATGTTAAACCTCGTTCATATATGGTAGTTATAAAGACTATTTCTGAATTGTCGGATAAAGAGAGAGACATGTACAAGGCAGAAAAAATGATGATCAGTCTACTTCAGCAAGCTGTGAAAGAAGACATCTTCATACTACTTCAACATGATGGTACTTCACGTTCAATTTGGAAGCACTTCGTATTAAATTTGAAGGAAGTACAGAGATGATCAAAAATAAGAAATCATTATTAAAAAAGGAATTTGACTTATTTACAAGTTTGCAGGGCAAAACTACAAAGAAGCTCATTGAGAGATATTGCCATTTAGTGCGTTCAATGTCCCGATTGGATATCAACAAAGATAGAGAGGAATGGGTTGACAAATTAGCCGATGCTTTACCTCAAAAAGAATGGGGTACATATCTTATGATCTTGAAGAATACCGGAGAGTATGATGGTTTGACAATTGCTCAGTTCATTGAAAAACTTGAAGGACAAGATCTTGAACAACAGAAGATTGCTAGAATGAATAATCCAAGTTGTTAACAAGATATAAATTTGTATTTCAAAGGTAATATTCAAAATGTTGAAGCAAGTCCAAAGATCCAAACTGCTTTTAGCGCAGAAAACTCATCCAGATCACTCAATCAAAGCTCAATAAACAACAGTGGATTTTCTTCATATCCAAGTGTTAATCCAAATGTTCCAACTTCAAAACATCATTTTCAAAGCTCAAACAATGGTAATGGTCATGTGCTACAATGCAACATCGCGTTGCATCTTCAGAACTGTCAGAATTTCTCTGAAGAAGTCGCTAAAGGTCATATGGCATTACTGGTTACTGTGTTAGAATCATATGAGAGTTTGGTTGCGGGAAGAATCAAAAATCCTATGCTAACAAAAGAGGATTACGATCAGATTGATGCTGAGGAATTGGAGCCGATGGATATTAAATGGTGTTTAGCGAGCGTGTTGAGAAGAGCTGAGAAATTTAAGTATATTACAGGAAGAGATGATTTTCGTGATGCTAATGTTTCTACTTTAGGTTTTGATAAGTCTAAAGTTACTTGTTTTCGATGCAGGGAAAAAGGACATTTCAAGAGGGAATGTAACAACCGTGAAGCAGGAGGAGCTCATAATCCTTTCGGGAACAATGATTATCATCGAAAAGCGATTTATCATCAGATTGCTCAACAACCGTCATCATCCAGTGCTAATTCGATTGAAGATGGAAAGAAGAAAGCTTATCTGGTTAATCAAGAAGATGAAAGATTGCCAGAGGGATTTAGCTGGAATAAATACATTCCGGCTGAAAGTAACTCAAAGTTTAGAGCATTCATTGCACAAATCATTCAAGAGCTAGAGTTGATGAAAGAATGGATGGATATGTTTGCAAATGATGAGAATAGTCAAGATGAAGAGTTTGTTTCTTCAAAAGATAGTTCAGAAAAGACACCAGTCTTTGATCAATCATCAACAGATAGTAGTGATGATGATGAAGAAATTAATCAAATAAATATTGGTAAAACTTATCAATCTCCTGAAAGTTTTAAATTTTATTTTGCAGATAAACTGGAGAAACTAAAGGAAAAACGAGCAGCAAGAGAAAGGAAAGAGGTAAACTGTGAAAATGTTGCTCAAGAAGAGAAGGATGAACAGAGTAAAGAAGCTAAAGTGGTTGAAAAGATTGTAGAGGTCACAAAACTTTGTCTGAAATGTTTGGAACCATGCAAACATTGTGAAGAAAATGATAAGAAGTATTGTGAGCTAGACGAGATGAAAGAAAAATTATTGTTCGATGTTAAGTACGTAAAAGAATCGTATGATGTGTTGAACCGAACGGTTAATAGTTTGGAAAAGACAAATTCAGAAAGAGAAGATGCTTTGACAATGATGAATGCAGTGATGATGTCTAAGCAGAAGGCCATCAATCACTATATTGATGAGTGTGCAAAGTTGAAGCAGGAATTGGAGACTGAAAAGATTGAAAATGAAAGAATCAGAAGATTGTTGCAGAGTTATTCAAGTTCTGATTATTTGATTGATAGAATTTATCCTACTGTTGCAGGTTTTGAAGCTTTTCAAGATAAGAAGTCGGAAGATACGGATACTGATCAGAAACAAAGTGCGAATTATAACAAGTGCCTACCTCCGATCTGGGAAGGTTATTCTCCCAGAAAACCAAATGAGCAACAACTCAAAAAGGCAGTCAATATAAAGTTAAAGTCTGAAACAACTGAGGAGTTACCAGAAAACATTGACGTCATATTCACATCATCTGACAATGATCATGAGTCTGAGTTAATAAAGAAAGTGGTCGATCAGGTGTTGGATAAAGATGAGGAGTCCGAGTCAAAGTCTGAATCTGAGAGTTCGAGTTCATCAGTTGACAGTTCAAAATCATCGGTCAAAATGGTTTACAATAAAGAATTTATGTTATCAAAAAACAATTTGAATGAAGAACCAATCAAAGTGGCATATACTTTGAATGATTCAGACAAATTATATTCTGATGAGGAATTTCCAATAAAAAGTGTTCAAATTGAAAAAATTAAAAAGGTTTTCAAATTAACAGAAATTAATATTTCTGAAATAAAAGATGTAAATCTTACTGAAAAACCTAAAAAATACATTTCAAGAGTTCAACAAAGATTGAACAAGAAAAAATGTTACAGTTCTGGTTCTAGCTTTCAAAAGAAACCAAACCATAACAGTAATTTTAAAAAGAAAGGTTTAGGCTTTATTCCACCCGAAAATCATAAAAATGAGAAAATTTCTAAAACAAAAACAGTATTTGTTTCAGGGTCAAGTTCTGAAGAAGAAGAGAAGAGCTCATTCTGGAAACAATCGAACAGAGAGTTCTTTGTAGAAAAACAAAAGTTTGAGAAGACTGTGTTTGGAACCAAAAAGGAGACAAGAACCTGTTACCGATGTCAAGAAGTTGGTCACATCGCCTGGAACTGTCCAATGGCAACCAACATAAAGCAGGAAGTTGTTTCTAAACTTAAAGAGAAAGTTGTTGATAAAACTGAACCACCAACTAAAAAATTCAAAGTGTTCAAAAATTCTACATTTGAAGTTGGTGAGAGTTCAAGAAGGTTTTACAAAAGAAGGGTGAATCTTAACAACCAAACATGGGTTGTTAAGAAATCAGATGTTAAATCTGGCGATGAATCTAACTCGTCAAAGACAGAGGAGCCACAAGTTGAGGTTAAAAGTGATAATTCAGTTCCGCCAATGGATGATGTTAACTTTCCACCATTGCGGACTCAAAATTTTGAACAAAAAGTTGGAAAAGTCAAAATTTCGAATCAATTCTATTCTGAAAAGAAAGAATTCGATGTCGAAAAGGCTTTCAATGACAAAGTGAAAAATATTTTTGGAAGAATGGTCGATGGGAAGGAAAAAGGGGTAAAAGATTTTTAGGAAGCAAAAAGGAATGTTCAAACCCCAAGTGAAATTGAAAAGGTTACACCCAAAGCTGGTCAGGCTTGGGTGTCAGTATTCCATACTTAAAAATCCTGACTTGCCAGAGCTCCCAAGTTGGTAATCGTGGAGCAGAAATCGGCATCTTTCTTGAAATATGTTTGTTTGAAAAATATACAAGTGGTATTTGTTTTGAAAAATTCAAAACTGTCATATTTCGATTTACAAGTGGTATTGTTGATAAGTAAACCTACAAGTGGTTTTTGTTGAAAAGAACCAACAAGTGGTTAATCAAGGTCATTAAGTTAAACTTGATGTCACACCCCAACCGATGGCGGAAACATCGGGATTGCTAGAATGAATAATCCAAGTTGTTAACAAGATATAAATTTGTATTTCAAAGGTAATATTCAAAATGTTGAAGCAAGTCCAAAGATCCAAACTGCTTTTAGCGCAGAAAACTCATCCAGATCACTCAATCAAAGCTCAATAAACAACAGTGGATTTTCTTCATATCCAAGTGTTAATCCAAATGTTCCAACTTCAAAACATCATTTTCAAAGCTCAAACAATGGTAATGGTCATGTGCTACAATGCAACATCGCGTTGCATCTTCAGAACTGTCAGAATTTCTCTGAAGAAGTCGCTAAAGGTCATATGGCATTACTGGTTACTGTGTTAGAATCATATGAGAGTTTGGTTGCGGGAAGAATCAAAAATCCTATGCTAACAAAAGAGGATTACGATCAGATTGATGCTGAGGAATTGGAGCCGATGGATATTAAATGGTGTTTAGCGAGCGTGTTGAGAAGAGCTGAGAAATTTAAGTATATTACAGGAAGAGATGATTTTCGTGATGCTAATGTTTCTACTTTAGGTTTTGATAAGTCTAAAGTTACTTGTTTTCGATGCAGGGAAAAAGGACATTTCAAGAGGGAATGTAACAACCGTGAAGCAGGAGGAGCTCATAATCCTTTCGGGAACAATGATTATCATCGAAAAGCGATTTATCATCAGATTGCTCAACAACCGTCATCATCCAGTGCTAATTCGATTGAAGATGGAAAGAAGAAAGCTTATCTGGTTAATCAAGAAGATGAAAGATTGCCAGAGGGATTTAGCTGGAATAAATACATTCCGGCTGAAAGTAACTCAAAGTTTAGAGCATTCATTGCACAAATCATTCAAGAGCTAGAGTTGATGAAAGAATGGATGGATATGTTTGCAAATGATGAGAATAGTCAAGATGAAGAGTTTGTTTCTTCAAAAGATAGTTCAGAAAAGACACCAGTCTTTGATCAATCATCAACAGATAGTAGTGATGATGATGAAGAAATTAATCAAATAAATATTGGTAAAACTTATCAATCTCCTGAAAGTTTTAAATTTTATTTTGCAGATAAACTGGAGAAACTAAAGGAAAAACGAGCAGCAAGAGAAAGGAAAGAGGTAAACTGTGAAAATGTTGCTCAAGAAGAGAAGGATGAACAGAGTAAAGAAGCTAAAGTGGTTGAAAAGATTGTAGAGGTCACAAAACTTTGTCTGAAATGTTTGGAACCATGCAAACATTGTGAAGAAAATGATAAGAAGTATTGTGAGCTAGACGAGATGAAAGAAAAATTATTGTTCGATGTTAAGTACGTAAAAGAATCGTATGATGTGTTGAACCGAACGGTTAATAGTTTGGAAAAGACAAATTCAGAAAGAGAAGATGCTTTGACAATGATGAATGCAGTGATGATGTCTAAGCAGAAGGCCATCAATCACTATATTGATGAGTGTGCAAAGTTGAAGCAGGAATTGGAGACTGAAAAGATTGAAAATGAAAGAATCAGAAGATTGTTGCAGAGTTATTCAAGTTCTGATTATTTGATTGATAGAATTTATCCTACTGTTGCAGGTTTTGAAGCTTTTCAAGATAAGAAGTCGGAAGATACGGATACTGATCAGAAACAAAGTGCGAATTATAACAAGTGCCTACCTCCGATCTGGGAAGGTTATTCTCCCAGAAAACCAAATGAGCAACAACTCAAAAAGGCAGTCAATATAAAGTTAAAGTCTGAAACAACTGAGGAGTTACCAGAAAACATTGACGTCATATTCACATCATCTGACAATGATCATGAGTCTGAGTTAATAAAGAAAGTGGTCGATCAGGTGTTGGATAAAGATGAGGAGTCCGAGTCAAAGTCTGAATCTGAGAGTTCGAGTTCATCAGTTGACAGTTCAAAATCATCGGTCAAAATGGTTTACAATAAAGAATTTATGTTATCAAAAAACAATTTGAATGAAGAACCAATCAAAGTGGCATATACTTTGAATGATTCAGACAAATTATATTCTGATGAGGAATTTCCAATAAAAAGTGTTCAAATTGAAAAAATTAAAAAGGTTTTCAAATTAACAGAAATTAATATTTCTGAAATAAAAGATGTAAATCTTACTGAAAAACCTAAAAAATACATTTCAAGAGTTCAACAAAGATTGAACAAGAAAAAATGTTACAGTTCTGGTTCTAGCTTTCAAAAGAAACCAAACCATAACAGTAATTTTAAAAAGAAAGGTTTAGGCTTTATTCCACCCGAAAATCATAAAAATGAGAAAATTTCTAAAACAAAAACAGTATTTGTTTCAGGGTCAAGTTCTGAAGAAGAAGAGAAGAGCTCATTCTGGAAACAATCGAACAGAGAGTTCTTTGTAGAAAAACAAAAGTTTGAGAAGACTGTGTTTGGAACCAAAAAGGAGACAAGAACCTGTTACCGATGTCAAGAAGTTGGTCACATCGCCTGGAACTGTCCAATGGCAACCAACATAAAGCAGGAAGTTGTTTCTAAACTTAAAGAGAAAGTTGTTGATAAAACTGAACCACCAACTAAAAAATTCAAAGTGTTCAAAAATTCTACATTTGAAGTTGGTGAGAGTTCAAGAAGGTTTTACAAAAGAAGGGTGAATCTTAACAACCAAACATGGGTTGTTAAGAAATCAGATGTTAAATCTGGCGATGAATCTAACTCGTCAAAGACAGAGGAGCCACAAGTTGAGGTTAAAAGTGATAATTCAGTTCCGCCAATGGATGATGTTAACTTTCCACCATTGCGGACTGAAAATTTTGAACAAAAAGTTGGAAAAGTCAAAATTTCGAATCAATTCTATTCTGAAAAGAAAGAATTCGATGTCGAAAAGGCTTTCAATGACAAAGTGAAAAATATTTTTGGAAGAATGGTCGATGGGAAGGAAAAAGGGGTAAAAGATTTTTAGGAAGCAAAAAGGAATGTTCAAACCCCAAGTGAAATTGAAAAGGTTACACCCAAAGCTGGTCAGGCTTGGGTGTCAGTATTCCATACTTAAAAATCCTGACTTGCCAGAGCTCCCAAGTTGGTAATCGTGGAGCAGAAATCGGCATCTTTCTTGAAATATGTTTGTTTGAAAAATATACAAGTGGTATTTGTTTTGAAAAATTCAAAACTGTCATATTTCGATTTACAAGTGGTATTGTTGATAAGTAAACCTACAAGTGGTTTTTGTTGAAAAGAACCAACAAGTGGTTAATCAAGGTCATTAAGTTAAACTTGATGTCACACCCCAACCGATGGCGGAAACATCGGGATGAGACGAACAAATTGCTCAAAACAACATAACACTAATTGTGACAATATAGATTAAATCAAATTTCATAAATGACTAAATTCAAATACATTGTTTCAAATAAAGACAAATAGCAACAAACATGGTTTATTATTAAAATGGGTATCTAGTCCATCCTAACTTGATTTCTTCATCTTGACTATCAACCTGCAACATGTATTAAAATAACATCAACAAAAATATGTTGGCGAGTATACAAGTTTGATACATATTATAGTAGAATAAAGTGTTTAAATGTGCTCATATCCAACATGAATAGGATGATACAAGTTAACAGTATGCCGAAGCAATGTTTTATATGTCAAACCCAAGTTTCAAGTGCAAACACCCCAAGACACACTCAAGGGCGATGCGTACCCCTATAGCATAGGAGTTTAATGAGTATAACAAGTCTAACAAGTCTCACAAGTTTAACAAGTCTAACAAGATTAAATAAGTTTAACAAGGTTAATGAGCATATAAACATGAAGTGTATAACAAGCATCAATCGTTCATGTGAAATTTGGATAGAGTGTGAATAAATAACGTTCAACGTGTTTGTGAATTTGAATATGAATACATGTTGCTCCCAAAGTGTGTAAAACGAAAATGGGATCGAGTATACTCACCTTGGAGTGCGTTGCGTATTTCTTGGAAAGAGAATGTGAGGATTGTTCCAAGTGTTGTTGCACAAGAGAATTACCCTATTAATTTTTGAGTATTTGTTAAATATTGGGAATTTATAGATTATTAAATAACAAGGCATTTTATAAAAAGAATATTAACATTTCTCGAATAATCATATGTTTCATATTTTTAAAAATATATGACAAATAAATGAGTAAAATAAATATTGATTTTATTTATATATATTGTTATGATAATGTTACGGATTTTATCAAAATGATATATATGTTATTACTAAATTGTTGGATAGTAATTATGATATGTGAATATATATATATATATATATATATATATATATATACATATAAATAAATAAGTTAGTGATTAATAATTAGAATAATAAATCTGATTTATATATAATATAATATTGCTAATCTAAATAAAGTGATAAATCTATTTATATAATAATTCACATTAATATATATATATATATATATATATATATATAACATGAAAATTCTAATTATTATAAAATAATAATTTTAAATTTTAAAGTATCAATTCTGTTTTAATAATTTAATAATTCCAATTTAATGAAAATAAAGATATAAATTCTGAATAAATAAAAATTCTGATTTAATTAGAAATTTAATGGTAATTCAGATTTAATTAAATAAATAATAACAATTTCTGATTAAAAATATAGAATGTAAATTCTGAATATTATTTTAAAATAATATTTCTGTTTTAAATTCTGAAAAATAAATAATATATATTCTGAAATTTATAAATAAACCTGATTTAATAATACTAATTATATCTGGATTATAATATAATAATAATATTAATAATAATAATAATATTAATAATAATAATAATAAAACTGATAAAAAAAAAGAAAGAAACTGGATCGGAACTTGTACCGGACTTTGTTGTTTTCTCCGGCAACTCCGGCGAGATTCTGGCGGCGGTTCTCCACAGAGAACGATGGCAACAGTTTACCGAACAAGGAGGGTGGTGGGCTCCGGCGACGGTAGAGAAGAAGAGAGGTGTGTCGAGATGGTGATGCGGTTTCGAGTGAAGGTTCCGGTGGGTATTTATAGGAGGTCTCGGGTCGGGTGGATATGGAAAGGAGGTAAGCGCTAATGGTAACCGAGCTTGATTGTCGGAATTTGGTTAAAAAATATGGTAACCGGAGTGATTGACGGGAATGACAGGAACAAGACACGGTTACAGACGTGTTTTGGCGGTTGTGTTTGAATTAATTCGACCGAAAAAAACGGATAAGTATAATATGTTTCTTAATTCGTTTGGATGTGGCATTCCCGGCCGAGTGGTTAAGTCGTTGCTTGTTAAGGTCAAGGTCACCGGTTCGATCCTGTTCATGCGCGTATAAAACCCATTTTTTTAATTAACTAACCAACTAACTGGGTTAGCCACTAACTGAGTTAGGCTTATTTAACCGGGTTTTCGCTAACGGGGTTAGAATAATTAACCAAAAATACTTAAAATTCAAAAAATTTCAGTTTTTAATATTTATTTATTTATTTAATTAAATTTAATTATTAATTTATTTATTTATAATACTAATAAAATAGTATAAAAATCATTTTAACCCCAATTTTGATATTTCAACCGAATTAACGTACGGATTCCCAATTTTCGTACGGTTTGGGGTAATCTCTTGGCAGCGATGAATTTAAGATCTGGGATTTAGATGGAATTCACTGTTTTTACGTGCTTAACATAGTTTCAATGTGTTTTAACGTGTAATAACATAACATAGTATTTAAACAAGTATATGATCAAAATAATGCACTTTTTCGTTACGATTCAAGTCTCGAAGTGAAATTGGGAATAAACGAGAGTACAATTGTCTAAAATAGGAAAGTACAAGTCAACAAGCTATAAATAGAAAGTTCAAAAACGCGAGGCGTTACACTTGATTTAACTTTCATACAAGTAGATGAACAAACAATGTGATAAATCCCCGTTCCTAACAAGTGGTGTGTAAAATCAACTAAACTAATTTTCCGGAAAAACTAGTTTGATTAAAACAACCTTAAGTGTTTTGTAATAATAATGGGAAAATAGTTTGTTGTTAGGGGGAGTTCTGATTGTTTATGCCAAGTGAATGGAGAATTGAAGCAATTCACATCGGTTTGTCAAATTTTCTTTAATTGGTTTTGAATTTTAGGGGGAGTAAGAAATTTCAGAAAATCCAAAAACATTAGAAAATTTGAAAAAGCCAAAAACATGATAAAAATAAAAAATGAGTCTTGTTGTGAAAAAGAGGAAATGATAGTACATCAGTAGACTATCACAACACGCTAAAGAATTGGAAAGTTAAATGGGATAAACGGTCTCATTGCGGATATGCCAGTAGGTTTTTATACATTCAGTAGATTGTTTTCGAGATATAAATCTAAATATCAAATACTTACTTATTTCGTGGGGAACATCTCTCGGATATATAGGTAACCCCTGAAATCTTGTTTGAAGGGCTTTCTATTTCCGACATACTAGGTCTTTGTGCATAATGATATCTGGGGTATTATACCAGGACTTCTGATTTTGTAGAAGCAATAACCCAGTCCTCGTATAATATTCTGCACTGCTTTAATCCTAAAGCTTACCCTCAGCATAAAAAATGATGAAACATTGCAAAATGCTAATCATGTGCTGTTGAAGAAAAGATCCCCAAACGGGACACACCGAAAGACGAGCCATCATCTCTCTGATTGAACGGAAGTTCTAGCCTGAGCTCTCATGGTCTCACATTACCCGTTTACAGATA
Source organism: Helianthus annuus (assembly GCF_002127325.2). Classification (NCBI taxonomy): domain Eukaryota; kingdom Viridiplantae; phylum Streptophyta; class Magnoliopsida; order Asterales; family Asteraceae; genus Helianthus; species Helianthus annuus. The sequence continues at coordinate 136,813,858 of NC_035442.2, forward strand.
TCATTAGTGTACATTCACTTGTAAGACTGAGTATAGGAGTCTGGATACGGGAGTATATTCTGAGGTGGGACACCCGAATAAGTTTAAGTGCTGAAAACACTAATCTAGTATCTCAAAATAGTTGAACTTTGTGTAAAAATTTAAGTGGATCAGTATACTGACAATCTAAGTGAATCGTTTAGAACTTAAAATATTTAAAGCTTAACGGTGTTAGTGATTTGTCTCAGAAACTGATATGATCCTCTTACACAAACTCACAAAAATATTGTCTGTAAATATTTCTTTACTGCATTTCATTAAAAACAAAATCCAAAAAGATTTTCAGTGTGTTTTAGCATAAAATTTTGAAAATTCAAAAAGATTTTATTTCATCTTATTTTCGACAACTGATGTTGAAAAATTGATTTTTAAAATTCCGAGTGCTAAACGTGATGAACAACAGGTTTGGGAGAGTTTGTTGGTAATGAGAAATGTTATTGAAAAAGATTAAATGGTTTCAAATTAATGATTAAATAACAAATTTGAATGTTTCAATTACAAGAGGTAAGCAGAATGTAAATTTGTTAAATCTTACTTTTGGGTAGAGATTTGTGCAGATCCCCGTGTCTAAGCCTGAGCAGAGTGTGAGCCAGGTCATGATACAAGAACGAGAGCTATGTCAGACTGCGATCCCAGAACAACTTAAGGGGGAGTCTGCTAGCAAAGGGGAGTCTGAAAAAAGTAGAGCCAGTTTCGAATCCTACCGTCCAAGTCAGTTGCTAATGCTGAGGAGAGTAAGAGAGAAATAGAAGAGAAGATAGAGATTGAAGGATGCTTACAATGTCAGATACTTTGGAAAGAGCGAGAAGACTGATCAAGACTGAAGACTTGTCATACTGAAGACTCAACACCGAAGACTTCGTCAACATCCAAGGGGGAGTCTGTTGGTGCATATGTCTGTCGACTTCGTCTTGTATCGAGTCTTGTATTTAGATATGATAAACTAGAGCTCGGTAGTCAAAGAAATAGGATTTTAGTGTTGTTTGACCAGTTCACACGAACTGGCAGAACCAGTTCATGCGAAGTGGCCACTTCGCACGAAGTGGACAGTGGCAGTTTCGTGGGGACTGGATCTCCTATAAATAGGTGACTTGAGATTTCATTTGTAAGATTGCTGGTTCCGGAGCAGAGGTGCTGCCAAAGGGTCAAGTGGTCTGTAAAGCTTTCAAATCAATATACAAGACAGTTAAAGTGATTCTTAGTGCATATCAAGCTAATTCAACATCAATACGTCTGTTTTCCGCCTCTCGTATTGATCGAGAACTCTTCTGAACGACTCGTTTAGGTCGAATCTCTATCCTACAGAAATCGAGGATAGATTGTCTAAGGCTTGATAGATGTTTACTACCAAAAGTGGTTCGACTATTCACAAGAACTTTTGGTACACACTTTGGCCTTCGGGACTGTGCTCTCGCCTCATTTTGGGCGAACGACACGCATCCTTCCGGTTACAACGTGACTTCAAGTTGTTGTAGTCCGTCGAGACTTTGGTGAGAGTTTTGTAAAACCAAAATAGGGGATGGAACAAGTCGTTAAGGTTCGGGTTTCACCCCTGACTTAACAACTCTGTTCCTGTTTTGATAAAATAGAGGGGAAATTTCACTACTAGAAAATTGGCCTAACGCAACTTTTTACTAGCAACCTTTTTCAAATGTGTTGCATTTGACTCTAATGCAACTTTGTTGAACATAAAGGTTGCATTGGAAAATCTAATGCAACCTTTTTCAAAAAAGGTTGCAAATTTTATTAAAAATTGCAACCATTTTCTTGAAAGGCTGTAAATTTAGTTGAAATTTGCAACTTTTGTTAAAATAGTTGTATTAGGAAATTTTAAATGCAACTCTCACATAAAAGTCATGTTAATAGATAAATAAATATATGTTCTAAAAAAGAAAAAAAGAATTATTAAAAAATGGTACAGGAAATATATAGTTTAAAAAAAGGAAAAAAATTAAAAATATGTTATTAAAAGTAAATATAATTATATACTATTACAATATATTAAATAAAAGAAAAATAAAAACTATACATTATTATAAAAATAAAGTTACTATTTATCGTCTTTCATTAACAATATTTATATATATAATTGTACAAACGAAACTTTTGAAAAACTAAACTCGAAATACCATTATAATTATTTATAAATAATATTAGTTTTAGTATAGCTAAATACAAAATATTTATTAACATGTTTTATATTTATAAGCATTACGTCTAAATCTTTATTTAAAAACTACGGTTTTCAATTTATTACAATGGATTTTCTATGGAACACGTGTTAGATGCTGGGAGCATCAGAAAGGTGAGTTCACCACCTAATTCCCATTTTCTTAAATGGAGCAATATGCGGTCTTTGGGTCCTAATTTGGATGACCCGCTTCTAGAAATTAGCCACCCCTTTGTTTTACATCTTCATTCTTGTCGTTCCTCGTCTAGATTAGAAACCCTAACTCCATGATGCCATCCAATCTTACCTCTTCTACACCATTCAATTGCCAACAATTTCCACTTTTAGATAAATAATTCAACCCGGAACATACATTTTCAATCAAATTCTTCATCATCACTCTCAAAAATCTCAATTTTTTGTTTGATTCGAGCCGTAAAATGCGTTTAGAAAGGTATGGTTTATTGGTTTTATTTTAAGTTTTGATCTTAATATATCAAACTTTGTTTTCCGAGCTTTGTTTGGATTCTCAATGATTTGAGATTTAGGTTTTTTTAGGTCAGATCGATTACTTGAGGGATTACATTTTAGTTTTTGGAGAATTAGGGATTACATTTTAGTTTTTGGAAAATTAGGGTTTAAATAGAGATATGCAATGTATATCCATTTATTTGTTACGTGATTAAATGAATTTGGGAGTAAGCATGATGATCTGTTCATAATGGGGTGGGGGGGGCACTTTGACCCATATATCTAATGTTGGCTTTAATTTCTCTAGTAAATTATTTAATTTGTTGGTTTCTTTGGGCCATGTGTAAGATATATATCAAGCTGCATTCTCTTATCATTATTATTGTTTGTGCTAATGAGTTCATGTAAAGTCACATGTCAGTTAATAACCTACATCCACATTTGCTTGTAGGTAGTGGAACTGTTGACTACCTTGGATGAGATTCAATTGGATCGGAAGTAGCTTTTGCTGCTTGATATTTTTTTATGTTATGTGTTATACATGTAACGGGTATTACACACAGTTAGCTAGCAGGCAAGTCATCCAATTCTTTGATGCAAATTATTTTGTAATTTGCAAGTCATTCAATTGGATCCAGAATTGGTACCGGAACTAAAATGACCACTACTTAAAATTGCTATTTCGATTAACTCCAATGTTTGCACTTTGCAGCTTTTATCAATGGAAGATTTGCGGGAGAGACGCCTTATTGATCCCCGGCTTCCCAGGTAGATTCCATTATCTATTCTAGAGTCAATGGGTCAAAATTTCCGCCTGTGTCATTATGCATATCTCCAGTTTGGAAATAAGGTGTATAATAACTAAATTTATTGTTACAGGACTTATCGTAATAAAGTCGCGACAGCAAAGTTTATCATGTGGCCTATCGAGATAAGGTTTTGTGAGCCTAGTAATTCAACCAACTATGATAAACGTCCTGCAAGGTCAAGCGCTGTTCATGAAAGTATAACAAACCTTTTAAGTTTTACCTACTGCATTGACTTTATGGTTATTCAGTATCTTATTTTATAACTGCAGTTTGAAGTATTGGTTTAGAGGATAGGGAAAACTCTCAGACGATGAGGCTTTGCATAGGTGAGTAGTAACTTTCCCTGTTCCGTACAAACTTAAGCTGGTGATAAAGGTTCATGTGAAACATATATATATGTGAAAAGTATTGAAGTATCTGCAAATGATATTTTCTGTAGATGTGTAGCAGCATACACTTCAGATCTCGTATTTTGTATGGCATCCTTCTAAAAAGTTATTCTAGTAGTCTTTTTGAGGTTTAGAAACAAGGACAGTACGTTCAGAAAATGTGTAGACTGTAACTTCAGGCATTCAATCTTTTCATTGTTATTTTTGGTAGAACACTTGTTTATTTGGGCAGAGGATATGGTTGGAAGTAAGAACGTTTACCAAAATTCTTGTATTTTGTAGGAAGTCACACTTGTAGAGTTTGATGGAGATAGGGATTACCACATACATGCCTGTTGAACTTGGAGGTAGTGGTTGAATAGTATGCTTAAAATATATTTCTGTGTCTCTGTGTTATGCATTATGTTTCGCTAGGCAATTATTTTATTTATCAAGTTATTAATTTTATAAGGCTTATTTCAACTAATTTACATGTTGAAGTTGAGAAAAACTAGTTGCTGGAAATGCGTAAAAGGATTGAAGATGATCATTATAGAAAAAAAGCAGAGCTTGAAACTATGCGAAAAGAGTTTGCCAGCCAGCGACACAACTTGGAAGCTATGATGTGGAAGGTTATGAAACAAGTGGTTGGAGATCGAGACGAGTAGAATGTTTTTATTTTTTTATTATTGTAATTGATTGTAGGGTTATTTAAGTTTCGACAAACATGTTGAAGTACACACTTTGATTATCAATGATATCTTTGTTATTATTGTTTTCGTGTAATTACTATTGAATTTATATCAATTAATAGCAATTGAACTTATGTTGTAAGGTTGCATTTGTGTGAAAAAAAATGTTGCTTGTGCTATAAAAAAGGTTGCATTTTTTCTATTAAAAAATAATAACAGTTGCATTAGGCATAGAAAAAGGTTGCATTTTTGTAACTAAAATACAAAAAAAAGTTGCATTAGAATGTAAAAAAGGTTGCATACTAAAAAGGTTGCATTTGACTAGTAAATGCAACACTTTAAAAAAAGGTTGCATTTGGTCTTAAAAAGGTTGCATTAGATCTAATGCAACTGCTTCTAATGCAGCCCCCGATAAAAGGTTGCATTAGGCCTAATGCAACCTTTACAAGGCCTAATGCAACTTTTTATCAGGGTTGCATTAGCTTCATTTTCTTGTAGTGATTTACGTCGAAGTATGGATTTCACTCCTGATTTTTATTAGTAAAAGTGCGGATTGAACAAGCGATTCAGTCGAGAGTTGCGGTTTTCACACCTAATCTCAACCTAACCACTCGTTCATTTTTGAAAAATAGTGTGCAGTGATAGTGTAGTGTTCAGCGAGTGCAAGAGAAAATAGCGAGTAAGCTCGTACAAAACCCTTAAAGGGCATGCGCAAGTCGGTCTGCTGGTACTTAGACTGTAGACTAGGTCATTTCTAAGACATCGACCCGGACTAGGTCGAGTCTTGCCTAATTCCCTATAGTTATGGCTCTGATACCAATCTGTCACACCCCAACCGATGACGGAAACATCGGGGCGCGGCACTGAGCGAAACAGATTGTCCAAGAGAAATTCCATAACAACTAAATTACCGGATAGTTAATATTATGTCTCATACCATAACCCATCAAGTCAAATAATTATTACAGGCATTGATATCTCAAAGACAAATAACATGTTCCAATAACTCAGATTCAAATAAATAAATTGTCTTTGTTTCTAGACTCTCATTCCTACTTGATTCCACAAAAGCAGGTAAAGCACAGCATCCTAAGCACCTATCACATACGTTAAAATAAAGGTCAATACACATAGTGTAAAGGTGAGCATACAAGTTTGATAGTATAGTAGAGTTCGAAATCGTTTACGCATAACCAGCATGCAACATGTAGCAAAGTGAAAGCTAGTAGGTTATCGACAGAGAAATATGCACAGACGTGACTGCGAGTTGTAGAATGCGCAACACATATCCCTACCGGGACACGTGAAGTAAAGCCCTTAACAACCCCTGTCCACGACAGGTGCTGAGTCCAAACTATAGTACTATCGTTGCTAAGCTGTCAGACAACAATCACTGTGTTAACATAACATACAAGCATTCATCGAATAACACGTAACATGCAATAACGGTCAGCGTATAAATAGTGTTTGCATTGTGTGTCGATTATGATTTAAATAAGTAACGTATGTAACACCCAAAAGTGCGTAAAGCAAAAAGGGATCGAGTATCCTCACAGATCGTGCTTAACAAGTAAACACTCTCTTGGAAAGGGAGCGCTGAGAGAGATTAACCTAAACAGTTTACGATAGCATAACTGTCACACCCCCAAAATCCACCTGCGGATAACACCCGCTTCGAGGGCGTGACTGACAAGGATCCAGCCACCAATTATACTGAATAATTAAATTGATAACAAAAGCAATACTTACTAACCATACGATTAGCAAGTGTTAAGTTTAGAGTTCAATGTCTTAAGTTCAGAGTAAAAAGTAGCGGAAGCATAATTAAACAGTTTTAAACAATGTTCATAAGGTAAGCATGATAAATGCCCAACGCACGGGCAGACGACCACTACACATCCCAAGCAGCTGCTCCAGTCACTGGCCACCTGCAAAGCATGCAGTAAGGGGTCAACAATAATGCTGAGTGAGTTCACTAGTTGTCCAGTTTTAATTACCAAAAACTCGTTTCACCAGTTAATTTATCCGTTTATACATGCCATGGGGAGCTACCCCAAAAGTTAGCGACTAAACTGTTTTTCCAATACCGAACACTAGGTAACCGTTTGCGTTTCCGCAGGATGCCCCGATGTCAATGTTCTATCATCATTGACGGATGCCTGAGTACATTAGTTCACGACCGATCCCATACCATGGCACGGTGTGAGGTTGGTAAAACCTAAATAGCGCTATCAACTAATAACCCGTTCGCCTAGCCCCGGCGACTAATCGGTATTATGTAGTAGGGACTTAAGTGATAGAGTTGCATTTAGTGCCGTTTGGTTGCATTCCGTATAAACAGTAATTAACTAAAAAGGTTTCCCAATGACAAGGGAAGGAAAGGTAAGTTGGTTCCCAATAACTAGGGAAGGAATGTAAATGGTATCCCCTTTACAAGGGGATAGGATTGTTTTAGTCTCGTGTCCCAAACCACCGGGACGCATGCTTTTAAGTTGTGAACTCACCTTGGGTTGCTCGGTAGATATTTTTACCCGGTCAAGTATGTTGGTCACCACGTCCTAACATGGTTACCAAACATGGGTCAAGTCGGGTACAAGTAACACATAGCGAACACGTATGGCAATACATATAGCAAACACGTATAACATGCGAATACACAACAGTTGGGTTATCAGCCCTAAACATACAATCAGCAGCAACAACACGTAGTCCAGTTAGCAGGAAGCCCAACAGTCAAAGCCCAAACAACAAAGTAGCCCAGTCGAGACAAGGGTGGTTGCGACTCGCAACCGAGATTACGACTCGCAACCGAGGTCTCGGTTCATCACGTTTAGGTTACGAGTCGCAACCAGAGGTTACGACTCGCAACTAGCGGTTCCGACTTAGCAGCAGTGGTTACGACTCGCAACCGGATTCAACTCGTGTTGATTGCGACTCGCAACGGGGAGGTCTCGACAAAGCTTGATGTGGTCTGGAGTCGCAACCAAAGGTTACGACTCGCAACCGTGATTACGTGCACAAGAAGACCTTCTAGAACCTGCAAACTGTACTAACCAATGATATTGCAATTTCATGAAATCAGTGTACTATACCCACTAAACATGTTTTCTTGTCTAAAATGTGCACAAAACAGATCAAACAAAGCATATTTGAAATATTTAAGCAACCTTCAAAGTGTTCTTCATTTATCAACCACATTCAAACACATTCATAACCACAATGAATAATCATTCTAAATTATGCATAAAATCCTTAACCGAGCCTTTATTAACAATCGGATGACAATCATAATCAAACATGTAATAATATTTGGCCAAAACATCACAATTAGCAACAATCATTTGTTTTTGGTTCTTAACTTATCAAAACATGTTCAACACTACTCCTTTAATTTCTTAACCATGAACCATATACTATCAAACATTTCGAAACAAAAGCATGCTAACCGGTTATCCATTTCACATATTTTTATTCACACAAAACATGGCAAAACAATCATTAAACAAACATAGTTAAGCACAAAGTAAAGAAGATCACATTCAAGCCAAAAAGCACTAACCGGCTAACTTGAGGTGTAAGAAAGGGGGTGTTCGGGTGAAGATTGATCCGGCCGATCCTCCTTGTTGTTTGTCTACATGATCCGAGAGAGGAAGAGGGAAAAGGAGGTGGTTTTGGTTGCTAGAGTTCTTAGGTTTTTAGGGTTCTTAGTGAGAGAGAGTGATGAGAGAATGATGAGGGTGTTGGTGAAAATGAGGGAAAGTTTGGAGAGTGTGTGTGACCGGCTTACATATACCGAGTGGGTTGAGGATGGGCTTTGGCCCTGACCGGCCCAATTCACTGTTCACTCGAGACCACTCCGGGTCTCGAGTCGGGTTTCGGCTCCTATATGTATAACACACACCTATATATATCTATATATATCTATACGTACACATATGCACCCGACACGTAATAACAAGCAATTTATAATTTTTCACTTAATAGTTTACGTACACACATGTTACATCGAAAGGTTGTCCGGGAAAATCCGAAGTGTCACATTATCCCCAAGTTTTAGGAACTTTCGTCCCGAAAGTTAAGGCAGCCACTGTCAAGCTAGCGTAAGTGAAAGCGTTTCAACGGGGTGTCACATCATCCCCCCGTTAGTTTGGAATTTCGTCCCGAAATTCGGCTGTAGCTTCAGTGCTGGGGTTTTCGTTTGGGAACAACTGGGGATACTTGTGCTTCATCTGGTCTTCCCGCTCCCAGGTATATTCTGGGCCACGTCGCGAGTTCCAACGGACTCGTACAAGAGGTATTTGGCTACGTTTGAGGATTTTGATCTCTCGATCCGTGATCTCAATCGGTTCCTCAGTAAAGTGTAGCTGTTCATCAATAGTCAGTTCCTTGAAAGGAATTACGAGCGTTTCATCTGACAGACACTTCTTCAGATTTGATACGTGAAAAACTTTGTGTACCGCACTCAGTTCTTCAGGCAGGTTCAATCTATAAGCAACCTTACCGATTTTCTCGGTAATTTCGAATGGTCCGATATATCACGGATTTAGCTTGCCCCGCTTACCAAAGCGAACCACACCCTTCCAGGGTGAGACTTTAAGTAGAACCCGGTCACCGACCTGGAATTCCAATGGTTTCCTACGCTTATCAGCGTAACTCTTCTGACGGTCACGAGCTGCCGCCATGCGTTGCCTGATCTGGGCAATCTTTTCTGTTGTATCCACCACCATCTCTGGGCCCGTGATTTGACTATCACCGATTTCTGCCCAGCAGAGAGGTGACCGGCATTTACGACCGTACAATGCCTCAAAAGGTGCTGCCTGAATACTAGTGTGGTAGCTGTTGTTGTAGGAGAACTCTACTAGCGGTAGATGCTTCTCCCAGTTCTTGCCAAAATCGATCACACACGCTCTAAGCATGTCTTCTAGAGTCTGGATGGTGCGTTCGGACTGTCCATCCGTTTGCGGGTGATAAGCAGTGCTCATGTCCAAACGTGAGCCAAAGGATTTGTGCATAGCTTGCCACAATTCCGAAGTAAAACGAGCGTCTCGGTCGGAAATAATTGAGGTCGGCACCCCGTGCCTCGAAACTACTTCCTTTAAGTATAACTCCGCCAAGGTAGAAAACTTGTCTGTTTCCTTAATAGCCAGAAAGTGCACGGACTTGGTCAATCGATCTACTATTACCCAAATAGTATCATTTCCGCGTTGGGACCTAGGTAGCCCTGTAACAAAATCCATGGAAATTTGCTCCCATTTCCATTTCGGGATTTCTGGTTGTTGGAGCAGACCTGCTGGCTTCTGGTATTCTGTCTTGACTCTTGCGCAAGTCAAACATTTGCTGACGTATGTTGCTATGTGGGCCTTCATACCAGGCCACCAATATGTAGTCTTCAAGTCGTGGTACATCTTGTCCGAACCAGGATGTACTGAGTAGCGGGACTTGTGGGCTTCGTCCATCACGAGTTCACGTAAACCTCCAAAGAGTGGAACCCAAATGCGTCCTGTTACATAGTAAGCACCATCTTCTTTCTGTTCTAGTTGCTGTCTCGATCCTCGCAGAGACTCAGCCCTGATGTTCTCCGGCTTCAATGCTTCGACTTGAGCAATTCGGATCTGGGTAGGGAGGTTAGACTGGATGGTAAGTTGCAATGCTCGCACGCGCTTCGGTACAGTGTCCTTTCGACTGAGGGCGTCTGCCACGACATTGGCCTTGCCCGGATGGTATTTGATGGCGCATTCGTAGTCATTCAAAAGTTCGACCCATCGACGTTGTCGCATGTTTAATTCCTTTTGCCTAAAGATATGCTCGAGACTCCTGTGATCGGTGTAAATAGTGCACTTGGTACCGTACAGGTAATGTCTCCATATCTTAAGGGCAAAAACCACGGCTCCCAGTTCCAAATCATGCGTTGTGTAGTTCCTTTCATGCGTCTTGAGTTGTCATGAGGCGTAAGCGATAACTTTCTCGCGTTGCATTAACACGCAACCGAGCCCATGAATAGATGCATCGCAGTAAACTACGAAGTCGTCAGTGCCTTCAGGCAACGAGAGAATAGGAGCGCTACAGAGGTTATCCTTAAGCCTCTGAAAAGTAGATTCCTGTGCTTCATTCCACTTGTAGGCGACGCCTTTCTGAGTGAGTATAGTGAGGGGTTGCGCAATCTTTGAGAATCCCTGAATGAATCTGCGGTAGTAGCCTGCCAAACCCAAGAATTGGCGAACTTCAGTGGGAGTCTTAGGCGTAGGCCAGTTCTTTATCGATTCGATCTTAGCTGGGTCAACATGAATTCCGTTCTTATTAACTACATGGCCGAGGAAATGGACTTCCCGAAGCCAGAAGTCACATTTAGAGAATTTGGCGTACAGCTGCTCGTTGCGAAGGAGTTCCAGAATAAGGCGTAGGTGTTGTTCATGCTCCTCTTGACTTTTTGAATAAATCAGGATGTCATCGATAAACACAATCACGAATTTGTCGAGGTAAGGCTTGCACACTCGGTTCATGAGATCCATGAAAACCGCAGGTGCGTTAGTCATTCCGAAAGGCATAACGAGAAATTCATAGTGACCATAACGGGTTCTAAACGCAGTCTTGGAAATATCTTCGTCACGTACTCTCAACTGATGATAACCTGACCGTAGGTCGATCTTAGAATAGTAACTCGATCCTTGCAACTGATCGAATAGGTCGTCGATGCGCGGGAGAGGGTAACGATTCTTGATGGTAACCTTGTTCAACTCACGATAGTCGATGCACATTCGGAATGTGCCATCCTTCTTCTTGACAAAGAGTACTGGGGCTCCCCAGGGTGACGAACTAGGACGGATAAATCCTTTATCCAATAGTTCCTGTAGTTGCGTAGAGAGTTCCTTCAGTTCTGCAGGGGCTAGACGGTACGGTGCACGAGCTATGGGTGCCGCTCCAGGAGCTAGCTCGATTTGGAATTCGACCTGACGGTGGGGAGGGAGTCCAGGTAGTTCCTCAGGAAATACCTCGGGATAATCACGTACTACAGGAAAATCTTCAATCCTCTTTTCCTTTTCGTGGGTGTCGGTGACGAGTGCTAGGATAGCGGTGTGCCCTTTTTGTAAACACTTCTGGGCTTTCAGGAGCGAGATAATGCCTGTGACTTCTCCACCTTTGTTGCCTTGAACGATGAGGGGTTGACCAGAACGACGAGGTATACGAACTGCTTTCTCTTGACAGAGGATCTCAGCGCGATGTTTGGATAACCAATCCATACCAATGACGACGTCGAAGCTTCCAAGTTGGACAGGGAAAAGATCGATACTAAACGTGTGGCCAGACAATTCTAGTGTGCAGTCGTGGATCATGTGCGTGGCCTCGATGTTCTTACCATTAGCTATCTCGACGATGTGCTTAGAACTTAATAATGCAGGCGAGTGCTTAAGTTTCTTACTAATGCGAAGGGATACATAACTGGCATCGGCACCGGAATCAAATAACACAGAAACATAACGATCATCAAGTAGGAACTTACCCGCCACGACGTTGGGATCGTTCCTTGCTTCACCAGCTCCAATCACGAAAGCTCTTCCCCTTGCACCATTCCCAGCGTTGTTGTTTTGTTCATTGTTCCCAGCTCCCTGATTGTTGTTGCGATTCTGATTTAGTTCAGGGCAATCCTTTCGCATGTGCCCTGTTGCCCCACATTTAAAACATGCTCGGTTATTTCCCTGCTGCTGTTGCTGTTGTGGTTGTTGCTGATTCTGCCTTGCTGGGAACTGACTCCTACAATCCTTGGCTTCGTGCCCCATCTTGTGGCATCGCTGACACTGGCCCTTGTTGCATACCCCGTTGTGGTGCCTGTTACACTTGTTGCACTTAGGGTAGCTTCCCCGGTAGCCACCCTGTTGCTGAGTGCCCTTGTTGTTGTCAGTTTTCCTCTGCTGAGCTGGGGCCTGAGTAGGGTTAGTATCTTTGCCCTGATTTCCATCCCACTTTCGTTTACCATCACTAGAAGTTCCTTTCGCAGCACTGATCCTTTTGGGCAACCTGCCCTCCTCCACAGCCTGGTTGGTGAGTTTGTGGGCAAGACGAACCACAGGCTGTATGGTAGGGAGGTTGGCGAGGTTACATGGCTCCTGATTTCCGGGACTAAACCCTTGATGTACAATTCGATCCTTCGGTACATAGGTCGGGACAGGTTTGGACAAAGAGCAGCATAGTCGTTGGACTGCTTGGTGTAGGTCTCAATCTCAGACCCAACCATCTTGAGTTCATAGTACTCGTCCTCGAGTTTGTGGATGTCATCCCTGTGACAGTACTCTTCCTTGATCATATCCTTGAAATCTTCCCACGCAGTAGCATTTGCAGTCTCCAAACCAAGCATTTGAATTTGCGCCTTCCACCATGAAAGTGCGCTTCCCTCAAGAGTACCAGTAGCAAACTTCACCCAATTAGCAGGGGGACACTCGCAGACCGCGAAGACAGCTTCGACCTTCTCGATCCAGTGCAGGAGACCTATGGCACCCTCAGTGCCACTGAATGGAAGAGGCTTGCAATCCATGAAGGTCTTGAAGGTACAGACACGTGGTTGCACAGGCGCAGGCTGACCTGTTGTGAGGAGTGAAGCGAAATAGGTTTAGAGGCGAAAAAGACGATGCGGCGGTAGGATCTAGACATCCTAAAACAACGAGCTTACCTATAGGGTGAGCTGCGAAAGCTGCAGCCACCGTGTTGAGCAGGTTAGTGAACTGTGCCTGAGTCATGTTGACGTTTCCTCGTCCGCGTCCACTCATTGTCTTCATAACCAGAAAACATAGTATGAGTGTGGTGTCGTAACATAGCGAGAAAGAGATAGAAGAGGGAGGGCGTATCTATCTATTCAGGCAAGCTAGTACGTATAGCAAAGCAGAAAGCATAAGACAACAAGCAAGTAAATATGGGTCCGAGCTATGGGGTCAGATAAGTCGAGCCTTGTACTTGGAGTGTAGTGTCGTCACGAGTCATGGGTTATAGTCTGGTTTTTCTCAAAAAGATTTTCCCCTTTTTAAAACCAAGTTCACTATAACCAATGGCTCTGATACCAATCTGTCACACCCCCAAAATCCACCTGCGGATAACACCCGCTTCGAGGGCGTGACTGACCAGGATCCAGCCACCAATTATACTGAATAATTAAATTGATAACAAAAGCAATACTTACTAACCATACGATTAGCAAGTGTTAAGTTTAGAGTTCAATGTCTTAAGTTCAGAGTAAAAAGTAGCGGAAGCATAATTAAACAGTTTTAAACAATGTTCATAAGGTAAGCATGATAAATGCCCAACGCACAGGCAGACGACCACTACACATCCCAAGCAGCTGCTCCAGTCACTGGCCACCTGCAAAGCATGCAGTAAGGGGTCAACAATAATGCTGAGTGAGTTCACTAGTTGTCCAGTTTTAATTACCGAAAACTCGTTTCACCAGTTAATTTATCCGTTTATACATGCCATGGGGAGCTACCCCAAAAGTTAGCGACTAAACTGTTTTTCCAATACCGAACACTAGGTAAACGTTTGCGTTTCCGCAGGATGCCCCGATGTCAATGTTCTATCATCATTGACGGATGCCTGAGTACATTAGTTCACGACCGATCCCATACCATGGCACGGTGTGAGGTTGGTAAAACCTAAATAGCGCTATCAACTAATAACCCGTTCGCCTGGCCCCGGCGACTAATCGGTATTATGTAGTAGGGACTTGAGTGATAGAGTTGCGTTTAGTGCCGTTTGGTTGCATTCCGTATAAACAGTAATTAACTAAAAAGGTTTCCCAATGACAAGGGAAGGAAAGGTAAGTTGGTTCCCAATAACTAGGGAAGGAATGTAAATGGTATCCCCTTTACAAGGGGATAGGATTGTTTTAGTCTCGTGTCCCAAACCACCTGGACGCATGCTTTTAAGTTGTGAACTCACCTTGGGTTGCTCGGTAGATATTTTTACCCGGTCAAGTATGTTGGTCACCACGTCCTAACATGGTTACCAAACATGGGTCAAGTCGGGTACAAGTAACACATAGCGAACACGTATGGCAATACATATAGCAAACACGTATAACATGCGAATACACAACAGTTGGGTTATCAGCACTAAACATACAATCAGCAGCAACAACACGTAGTCCAGTTAGCAGGAAGCCCAACAGTCAAAGCCCAAACAACAAAGTAGCCCAATCGAGACAAGGGTGGTTGCGACTCGCAACCGAGATTACGACTCGCAACCGAGGTCTCGGTTCATCACGTTTTGGTTACGAGTCGCAACCAGAGGTTACGACTCGCAACTAGCGGTTCCGACTTAGCAGCAGTGGTTACGACTCGCAACCGGATTCAACTCGTGTTGATTGCGACTCGCAACGGGGAGGTCTCGACAAAGCTTGATGTGGTCTCGAGTCGCAACCAAAGGTTACGACTCGCAACCGTGATTACGTGCACAAGAAGACCTTCTAGAACCTGCAAACTGTACTAACCAATGATATTGCAATTTCATGAAATCAGTGTACTATACCCACTAAACATGTTTTCTTGTCTAAAATGTGCACAAAACAGATCAAACAAAGCATATTTGAAATATTTAAGCAACCTTCAAAGTGTTCTTCATTTATCAACCACATTCAAACACATTCATAACCACAATGAATAATCATTCTAAATTATGCATAAAATCCTTAACCGAGCCTTTATTAACAATCGGATGACAATCATAATCAAACATGTAATAATATTTGGCCAAAACATCACAATTAGCAACAATCATTTGGTTTTGGTTCTTAACTTATCAAAACATGTTCAACACTACTCCTTTAATTTCTTAACCATGAACCATATACTATCAAACATTTCGAAACAAAAGCATGCTAACCGGTTATCCATTTCACATATTTTTATTCACACAAAACATGGCAAAACAATCATTAAACAAACATAGTTAAGCACAAAGTAAAGAAGATCACATTCAAGCCAAAAAGCACTAACCGGCTAACTTGAGGTGTAAGAAAGGGGGTGTTCGGGTGAAGATTGATCCGGCCGATCCTCCTTGTTGTTTGTCTACTTGATCCGAGAGAGGAAGAGGGAAAAGGAGGTGGTTTTGGTTGCTAGAGTTCTTAGGTTTTTAGGGTTCTTAGTGAGAGAGAGTGATGAGAGAATGATGAGGGTGTTGGTGAAAATGAGGGAAAGTTTGGAGAGTGTGTGTGACCGGCTTACATATACCGAGTGGGTTGAGGATGGGCTTTGGCCCTGACCGGCCCAATTCACTGTTCACTCGAGACCACTCCGGGTCTCGAGTCGGGTTTCGCCTCCTATATGTATAACACACACCTATATATATCTATATATATCTATACGTACACATATGCACCCGACACGTAATAACAAGCAATTTATAATTTTTCACTTAATAGTTTACGTACACACATGTTACATCGAAAGGTTGTCCGGGAAAATCCGAAGTGTCACAATAACCAAAGAATGGCGTGTAAAACGGTGCAAGTGTCTAAGTGTCGGATGGGAATCCTATCGGATGGTAATCCGATCGGATGGCAATCCGATCGGTTGGCTTGTCGATCGGATGTCAATTCGTTCGAATGGTCATCCGAACGGATGGCCATTCGACTGGATTGACCTTCGTTTCGTAAAGATGTTTTTGTGTATGATGGTTTTAAAGTTTTCGTTGTAGCATTTTGAAAACAGAGAAGTATCTCTACCTTTCAGGTCGGTCGATCGAACAGCAGTTCGATTGGATGGCGATCCGTTTGGTGAGACATTTCTTTGGAGAACAAGTTCACAGCAGGATTGTGACTCGATGGATGGTCTACCGATCGGAAGGCAATCCGTTAGATCTGCTGGAAATTGTTAAGTGTTGAGACCAAGTGCAATCCGATCGGACGGCAATCTGTCCCGCGACCTGATCGTGTTGCTAACTTGAAAATTCATTACGTTTTGCGGTTTGCTCGAGACGATATGACAACGTGCTAAACAACAGAAACCCCATCATGACCCA